>NC_050180.1:4676915-4681915 GCF_008315115.2 Sander lucioperca | reverse complement strand
TGATCGAGGACATTGGCCAGCAAGTCCTCTCGGATGATCAGGTGAACTCTTCCCTCAACACAATCCATTTACATATGGGGGTTTCCATGTACCGTCTTCCAATGCCACCTTGCCAAGACCTTTTGCCACCCCATGTCAAAACCAGACATTTTATAAATCACAACCAAAGTACATACACAAATGTAGATGACGTACAAAATCAAAAATACATTTGAAGAGTTAATGTGCCAAAACATCATAAAAATGTAAAAAAAAATACATTTAATGCTTTAATACTTTGCTTCAATGCAGTGATCTGCAAGGGGGGAGGGGGGGGGGGTCTTCAGAGTCACTGCAGGTGGGGAACCAAACTATTGTTTAATATTTTTGACTCCTATAGTGACATACTCCTATGCACCTCCACCACTTGCATTAAGCTGCGCTAAACTATCCTGTGTTTAGAAACGTGACAGCAATTCATTTCTTTATAACTAATTAACAAAATAAATTGGATTAATAAATGCAACCACTCACCTGGTTTCACCTTCTCCTAAATCAGAAAGGCCCGCCGTGTCGCCTTCACGCTAGCTACCAAGTGTCATCCAGACGTGGCTGACAAAAACGTAATCATCCGCTGCTTCTCTTTTGACCATTGTCATTCTGCTCAGTTGGTTGGTTTCCTCGTTTGGGAATTGTAATCGGGCTGAGTGCATCATTAAGTGTTAAAGGTCCCATGGCATGAAAATTTCATTTTATGAGTTTTTTAACATTAATATGCATTCCCCCAGCCTGCCTATGGTCCCCCAGTGGCTAGAAATGGTGATAGGTGTAAACCGAGCCCTGGGTATCCTGCTCTGCCTTTGAGAAAACGAAAGCTCAGATGGGCCCATCTGGAATCTTCCCTTTATGACGTCATAAGGGGAAAGGTTACCTCCCCTTTCTCTGCTTTGCCCGCCCAGAGAACTTGGCCCACCCATGAGAAAGAGAGAGACATCATGGCTTTCAAACGAGCAAAGTGGCAGTTGGTCAAGGCCACACCCCCACCCTCCACCTTGCCCCCCCCTCTCTCCTCCTCAATAGCATTTAAAGCTGCAGACACAGAAATGGCACATCCTAAGGAAAGCTCATTGTGGGACTGTCTCTAGTGGCTGTAATTCTGCACCAAGGCTGAATTTCGGGAAAGAGACTTCAGATACAGTATTAGGAGACCACTAAGGCCTATATAAAAGAGATTTCAGATACAGTATTAGGGGACCACTAAGGTCTATATAAAAGAGACTTCAGATACAGTATTAGGGGACCACTAAGGTCTATATAAAGAGACTTCAGATACAGTATTAGGGGACCACTAAGGTCTATATAAAAGAGACTTCAGATACAGTATTAGGGGACCACTAAAGTCTATATAAAAGAGACTTCAGATACAGTATTAGGGGACCACTAAGGTCTATATAAAAGAGACTTCAGATACAGTATTAGGGGACCACTAAGGTCTATATAAAAGAGACTTCAGATACAGTATTAGGGGACCACTAAGGTCTATATAAAAGAGACTTCAGATACAGTATTAGGGGACCACTAAGGCCTATATAAAAGAGACTTCAGATACAGTATTAGGGGACCACTAAGGCCTATATAAAAGAGACTTCAGATACAGTATTAGGGGACCACTAAAGCCTATATAAAAGAGACTTCAGATACAGTATTAGGGGACCACTAAGGCCTATATAAAAGAGACTTCAGATACAGTATTAGGGGCAGAGGTGTGGACTCGAGTCATGTGACTTGGACTCGAGTCAGACTCGAGTCATGAATTTGATGACTTCAGACTCGACTCGACAAAATGTACAAAGACTTGCAACTCGACTTGGACTTTAACATCAATGACTCGTGACTTCACTTGGACTTGCACCTTTTGACTCGAGAAGACTTGCTACTTCCCATGAAAACTGGGGAAGAAAATGTTCACACGGCCGCGCCGCTCTCAGTTTATCTGCATCTGTGAAAAAAATGTGCACCACCTATATGCATGCAGAGAGCACGCGCGCTGCCTGCACGACATCCAATCACTGTAGTCCCACGTTGTTTTGATTCGACAGCATCTAAGCAGGCACATTGCAAGACAACCAATGAAGCACAAGCAACAACGAGCCAGTTGGCAAAATGATACTGAAGATAGTTTCGTTTGGCTATAACAATTACGAGGTAGTCGACAAAAAAAGAGTTGCAATTTGCAAAACATGCGGGTCGAAGATTACAGACGGAGCTGCCACAACGTCCAACTTTGTTCGACACCTGAAGTTGCACAAAGAAAGGTAAGTTTTGAACGAATGCTAAGCACCTTATTGGATGTATGTACCGTAACATACTAGCTGCTGCATATTTACTGTATCAACGAGACAGTAAACGCACGTCTCCCTTGCTGGTTCATGCTTACAAAAATAGGGATTTTTGAACCCTGATTATATGAGGTACATGAGTGTAGCACACTCAGATGGAAAACCTCGCCAACATCATGTCAACGTCCGTTTTAAAGTAACGTTACCATAACACAGTCACAGTAGATCCACCATTAGCCTTCCCTTTTCATATCAGGGGTTGTATTCGCTATAACTACCGCCTCGCTATACATTATCCCGCTTATTACATGGCTACCTATCAAATAAATCATTACTTTGACACAAAATATTGATTTAAAAAGGAGTTTATTGATTTAAAAACGATTGTATTGCTTCCGCTAAACCGAACTGCGTCCATAGCAACGCTCTGTTTTTCATGGCAACGGTCTGTTATACTTCGCAGCGGTCTGTTATCAAGAAATAACAGGCCGCATTCTACATTGGAATTCAACCAAGCCATGTAATAAAATAAAATAATAACGATTATAGTAGTAATGTTCAGAGATGCAATAGATTATTATAGTGCAGTTCTTAACTAATGGGAATATTGTTTAGCTTATTTTTGGTTTAATTTGGTTTACTTTAATTATTTAATTTATTCAATTATTTTGTTTTGCTATACTTTTCATGCCAACTTGCCATGGCCCCCCTAGCACTCCCTCGCAGCACCCAGGGGTCCCCGTCCCCACTTTGAAAACCACTGCTATAAAGCATATGACTTCAGTTTCTTGAGAGAAAGGGCTTTCTTATGACTTTTGAAGCAGTGAAAATATTCTTAATATTGCATACACTGAAACTGAAATGACTTGAAATGACTCAAAACTAAAATGGTAGGACTTTGGACTCGACTTGAGACTTGTTGGCTTTGACTTGTGACTCGACTCGGGACTTGCCTCATCTTTGACTCGACTTGACTCGGGACTCGAGGGCAAAGACTTGAGACTTACTTGTGACTTGCATAACAATGACTTTGTCCCACCTCTGATTAGGGGACCACTAAGGTCTATATAAAAGAGACTTCAGATACAGTATTAGGAGACCACTAAGGCCTATATAAAAGAGACTTCAGATACAGTATTAGGGGACCACTAAGGCCTATATAAAAGAGACTTCAGATACAGTATTAGGGGACCATTAAGGTCTATATAAAAGAGACTTCAGATACAGTATTAGGGGACCACTAAGGCCTATATAAAAGAGACTTCAGATACAGTATTAGGGGACCACTAAGGTCTATATAAAAGCATCCAAAGAGCACCATGTCATAGGACCTTTAAATAAATCTATCATAGTTATTAGTCATATTAGATCAAGACACCATTTCCGGGACTATTTGCACCGTGCATTAATATTGCCGCCACACCAGGGGTCATGGTCACTTTCTGCGAGATCCAGTTTCCAACTCACACTGTAGATTTTTTTCATGGCAAACATGTTGCCATGTCATAGTAGGAAAAGCACAGGTGTATTCAAAACCATTAATGATGGCTGCATTCCACTTAGGAGAGGTCCTGGTATTGTGCATGCTGACTCACTGAAATAGCTTACTGGGACACTTGATGGAATTGAGCCATCTTTAAACACAAGACATAAAACATTACAACAGATAAGATGTTTTCTGTGCCACATTTCGTCTGCTTTCTGTGTCGGAGGAAGAGGCGTGGCTCAGGCACATCATTAAAGGTGCAGTAGGTAAGACTTATAAAGCTAACTTTCTGTCATTTTAGCTGAAACTGAAAAAAAATCCGGCTCCTCTGGCTCCACCTACAGCCTGCAGTATGATTTGCAAAAATCCACTGCTCCCTGTTCAGATGTTTATTTTTATTATTATAATTTATACTCTTTATTGATCCCCAATGGGGGAATTACAATTTACACTCTGTTGTTATTACACACTACACACAGGCCTGAAATACACACACACACACACACACACACACACACATGCTCCGGTCCTTTTACATGCACTAATGGAGAGATGTCAGAGTGAGTGGGCTGCGACTGCTGAGCGGTTCGGGTGCACCAATCAGGGACAGGGGGGGTGTCTAACTGCGTGTCAATCACTGCTCATGCACACGCATTCATTCTCCCTTGTGGGGGGGGTTAGGAGACCGTTTTGGGCTTTAGCAGAAAAGGGGGAGGGACTGAGAAGTTGTTGATGTTCAAATTTGTTGGCTAAGTCCTGGATCTTCCCAGTCCTACCTACAGCACCTTTAAACCAAAACTACATATATTAAAATCATAGGATTTATTGATTATTCCTAAAACAAAAAAGTAAACTGATAATATCAAATAATTCAAGTTTGTAGCTGATTTGACAATAACCAGTGTATATTCTAAAGCATTTCTTCTTCATAAAACTTTGAATTGCAGCTGTGTTTGAAAGGCTCTGTGACACTAAATAAACCTGTTTAGTCTTAAAGTCTAAAGCTACATGAGACTCGTAGTAAACCTGCAAAATCTCCCTGAAAGAAATGCTCCTGTGTTGTTAATTTCATTATTTTCTTTGGATGACCAACATGTACCTCCAGACAAAAACCTATATTTAGTATATTATATTTAACATATAAAATAATTTGAGCTAAGTTATATTTTGGGGGTTCAGGATGCAAATGAGCGTTT
>NC_050180.1:4669415-4671915 GCF_008315115.2 Sander lucioperca | reverse complement strand
CCACTCACCTGGTTTCACCTTCTCCTAAATCAGAAAGGCCCGCCGTGTCGCCTTCACGCTAGCTACCAAGTGTCATCCAGACGTGGCTGACAAAAACGTAATCATCCGCTGCTTCTCTTTTGACCATTGTCATTCTGCTCAGTTGGTTGGTTTCCTCGTTTGGGAATTGTAATCGGGTTGAGTGCATCATTAAGTGTTAAAGGTCCCATGGCATGAAAATTTCATTTTATGAGTTTTTTTTTAACATTAATATGCATTCCCCCAGCCTGCCTATGGTCCCCCAGTGGCTAGAAATGGTGATAGGTGTAAACCGAGCCCTGGGTATCCTGCTCTGCCTTTGAGAAAACGAAAGCTCAGATGGGCCCATCTGGAATCTTCCCTTTATGATGTCATAAGGGGAAAGGTTACCTCCCCTTTCTCTGCTTTGCCCGCCCAGAGAACTTGGCCCACCCATGAGAAAGAGAGAGACATCATGGCTTTCAAACGAGCAAAGTGGCAGTTGGTCAAGGCCACACCCCCACCCCCCCCCCTGCCCCCCCCCCCTCTCCTCCTCAATAGCATTTAAAGCTGCAGACACAGAAATGGCACATCCTAAGGAAAGCTCATTGTGGGACTGGCTCTAGTGGCTGTAATTCTGCACCAAGGCTGAATTTCGGGAAAAAGACTTCAGATACAGTATTAGGAGACCACTAAGGCCTATATAAAAGAGACTTCAGATACAGTATTAGGGGACCACTAAGGTCTATATAAAAGAGACTTCAGATACAGTATTAGGGGACCACTAAGGTCTATATAAAAGAGACTTCAGATACAGTATTAGGGGACCACTAAGGCCTATATAAAAGAGACTTCAGATACAGTATTAGGGGACCACTAAGGCCTATATAAAAGAGACTTCAGATACAGTATTAGGGGACCACTAAGGTCTATATAAAAGAGACTTCAGATACAGTATTAGGGGACCACTAAGGCCTATATAAAAGAGACTTCAGATACAGTATTAGGGGACCACTAAGGTCTATATAAAAGCATCCAAAGAGCACCATGTCATAGGACCTTTAAATAAATCTATCATAGTTATTAGTCATATTAGATCAAGACACCATTTCCGGGACTATTTGCACCGTGCATTAATATTGCCGCCACACCAGGGGTCATGGTCACTTTCTGCGAGATCCAGTTTCCAACTCACACTGTAGATTTTTTTCATGGCAAACATGTTGCCATGTCATAGTAGGAAAAGCACAGGTGTATTCAAAACCATTAATGATGGCTGCATTCCACTTAGGAGAGGTCCTGGTATTGTGCATGCTGACTCACTGAAATAGCTTACTGGGACACTTGATGGAATTGAGCCATCTTTAAACACAAGACATAAAACATTACAACAGATAAGATGTTTTCTGTGCCACATTTCGTCTGCTTTCTGTGTCGGAGGAAGAGGCGTGGCTCAGGCACATCATTAAAGGTGCAGTAGGTAAGACTTATAAAGCTAACTTTCTGTCATTTTAGCTGAAACTGAAAAAAAATCCGGCTCCTCTGGCTCCACCTACAGCCTGCAGTATGATTTGCAAAAATCCACTGCTCCCTGTTCAGATGTTTATTTTTATTATTATAATTTATACTCTTTATTGATCCCCAATGGGGGAATTACAATTTACACTCTGTTGTTATTACACACTACACACAGGCCTGAAATACACACACACACACACACACACACACACACACATGCTCCGGTCCTTTTACATGCACTAATGGAGAGATGTCAGAGTGAGTGGGCTGCGACTGCTGAGCGGTTCGGGTGCACCAATCAGGGACAGGGGGGGTGTCTAACTGCGTGTCAATCACTGCTCATGCACACGCATTCATTCTCCCTTGTGGGGGGGGGGTTAGGAGACCGTTTTGGGCTTTAGCAGAAAAGGGGGAGGGACTGAGAAGTTGTTGATGTTCAAATTTGTTGGCTAAGTCCTGGATCTTCCCAGTCCTACCTACAGCACCTTTAAACCAAAACTACATATATTAAAATCATAGGATTTATTGATTATTCCTAAAACAAAAAAGTAAACTGATAATATCAAATAATTCAAGTTTGTAGCTGATTTGACAATAACCAGTGTATATTCTAAAGCATTTCTTCTTCATAAAACTTTGAATTGCAGCTGTGTTTGAAAGGCTCTGTGACACTAAATAAACCTGTTTAGTCTTAAAGTCTAAAGCTACATGAGACTCGTAGTAAACCTGCAAAATCTCCCTGAAAGAAATGCTCCTGTGTTGTTAATTTCATTATTTTCTTTGGATGACCAACATGTACCTCCAGACAAAAACCTATATTTAGTATATTATATTTAACATATAAATAATTTGAGCTAAGTTATATTTTGGGGGTTCAGGATGCAAATGAGCGTTTGTCCCCTGATTTATACATCAAACTATATTACACATGACTGTAGTGCAACTTAACATTTAAACAACAATTGACTAGCTCAACTTAACCAAA
>NC_050180.1:4659415-4664415 GCF_008315115.2 Sander lucioperca | reverse complement strand
GTGTCGCCTTCACGCTAGCTACCAAGTGTCATCCAGACGTGGCTGACAAAAACGTAATCATCCGCTGCTTCTCTTTTGACCATTGTCATTCTGCTCAGTTGGTTGGTTTCCTCGTTTGGGAATTGTAATCGGGTTGAGTGCATCATTAAGTGTTAAAGGTCCCATGGCATGAAAATTTCATTTTATGAGTTTTTTTTTAACATTAATATGCATTCCCCCAGCCTGCCTATGGTCCCCCAGTGGCTAGAAATGGTGATAGGTGTAAACCGAGCCCTGGGTATCCTGCTCTGCCTTTGAGAAAACGAAAGCTCAGATGGGCCCATCTGGAATCTTCCCTTTATGATGTCATAAGGGGAAAGGTTACCTCCCCTTTCTCTGCTTTGCCCGCCCAGAGAACTTGGCCCACCCATGAGAAAGAGAGAGACATCATGGCTTTCAAACGAGCAAAGTGGCAGTTGGTCAAGGCCACACCCCCACCCTCCACCTTGCCCCCCCCCTCTCTCCTCCTCAATAGCATTTAAAGCTGCAGACACAGAAATGGCACATCCTAAGGAAAGCTCATTGTGGGACTGGCTCTAGTGGCTGTAATTCTGCACCAAGGCTGAATTTCGGGAAAAAGACTTCAGATACAGTATTAGGAGACCACTAAGGCCTATATAAAAGAGACTTCAGATACAGTATTAGGGGACCACTAAGGTCTATATAAAAGAGACTTCAGATACAGTATTAGGGGACCACTAAGGTCTATATAAAAGAGATTTCAGATACAGTATTAGGGGACCACTAAGGCTATAAAAAGGACTCATAAGTAGGGGACCCTAGGCTATAAAAAGAGACTTCAGATACAGTATTAGGGGACCACTAAAGCCTATATAAAAGAGACTTCAGATACAGTATTAGGGGACCACTAAGGCCTATATAAAAGAGACTTCAGATACAGTATTAGGGGCAGAGGTGTGGACTCGAGTCATGTGACTTGGACTCGAGTCAGACTCGAGTCATGAATTTGATGACTTCAGACTCGACTCGACAAAATGTACAAAGACTTGCAACTCGACTCTCAGTTTATCTGCATCTGTGAAAAAAATGTGCACCACCTATATGCATGCAGAGAGCACGCGCGCTGCCTGCACGACATCCAATCACTGTAGTCCCACGTTGTTTTGATTCGACAGCATCTAAGCAGGCACATTGCAAGACAACCAATGAAGCACAAGCAACAACGAGCCAGTTGGCAAAATGATACTGAAGATAGTTTCGTTTGGCTATAACAATTACGAGGTAGTCGACAAAAAAAGAGTTGCAATTTGCAAAACATGCGGGTCGAAGATTACAGACGGAGCTGCCACAACGTCCAACTTTGTTCGACACCTGAAGTTGCACAAAGAAAGGTAAGTTTTGAACGAATGCTAAGCACCTTATTGGATGTATGTACCGTAACATACTAGCTGCTGCATATTTACTGTATCAACGAGACAGTAAACGCACGTCTCCCTTGCTGGTTCATGCTTACAAAAATAGGGATTTTTGAACCCTGATTATATGAGGTACATGAGTGTAGCACACTCAGATGGAAAACCTCGCCAACATCATGTCAACGTCCGTTTTAAAGTAACGTTACCATAACACAGTCACAGTAGATCCACCATTAGCCTTCCCTTTTCATATCAGGGGTTGTATTCGCTATAACTACCGCCTCGCTATACATTATCCCGCTTATTACATGGCTACCTATCAAATAAATCATTACTTTGACACAAAATATTGATTTAAAAAGGAGTTTATTGATTTAAAAACGATTGTATTGCTTCCGCTAAACCGAACTGCGTCCATAGCAACGCTCTGTTTTTCATGGCAACGGTCTGTTATACTTCGCAGCGGTCTGTTATCAAGAAATAACAGGCCGCATTCTACATTGGAATTCAACCAAGCCATGTAATAAAATAAAATAATAACGATTATAGTAGTAATGTTCAGAGATGCAATAGATTATTATAGTGCAGTTCTTAACTAATGGGAATATTGTTTAGCTTATTTTTGGTTTACTTTAATTATTTAATTTATTCAATTATTTTGTTTTGCTATACTTTTCATGCCAACTTGCCATGGCCCCCCTAGCACTCCCTCGCAGCACCCAGGGGTCCCCGTCCCCACTTTGAAAACCACTGCTATAAAGCATATGACTTCAGTTTCTTGAGAGAAAGGGCTTTCTTATGACTTTTGAAGCAGTGAAAATATTCTTAATATTGCATACACTGAAACTGAAATGACTCAAAACTAAAACGGTAGGACTTTGGACTCGACTTGAGACTTGTTGGCTTTGACTTGTGACTCGACTCGGGACTTGCCTCATCTTTGACTCAACTTGACTCGGGACTCGAGGGCAAAGACTTGAGACTTACTTGTGACTTGCATAACAATGACTTTGTCCCACCTCTGATTAGGGGACCACTAAGGTCTATATAAAAGAGCCTTCAGATACAGTATTAGGAGACCACTAAGGCCTATATAAAAGAGACTTCAGATACAGTATTAGGGGACCACTAAGGCCTATATAAAAGAGACTTCAGATACAGTATTAGGGGACCATTAAGGTCTATATAAAAGAGACTTCAGATACAGTATTAGGGGACCACTAAGGCCTATATAAAAGAGACTTCAGATACAGTATTAGGGGACCACTAAGGTCTATATAAAAGCATCCAAAGAGCACCATGTCATAGGACCTTTAAATAAATCTATCATAGTTATTAGTCATATTAGATCAAGACACCATTTCCGGGACTATTTGCACCGTGCATTAATATTGCCGCCACACCAGGGGTCATGGTCACTTTCTGCGAGATCCAGTTTCCAACTCACACTGTAGATTTTTTTCATGGCAAACATGTTGCCATGTCATAGTAGGAAAAGCACAGGTGTATTCAAAACCATTAATGATGGCTGCATTCCACTTAGGAGAGGTCCTGGTATTGTGCATGCTGACTCACTGAAATAGCTTACTGGGACACTTGATGGAATTGAGCCATCTTTAAACACAAGACATAAAACATTACAACAGATAAGATGTTTTCTGTGCCACATTTCGTCTGCTTTCTGTGTCGGAGGAAGAGGCGTGGCTCAGGCACATCATTAAAGGTGCAGTAGGTAAGACTTATAAAGCTAACTTTCTGTCATTTTAGCTGAAACTGAAAAAAAATCCGGCTCCTCTGGCTCCACCTACAGCCTGCAGTATGATTTGCAAAAATCCACTGCTCCCTGTTCAGATGTTTATTTTTATTATTATAATTTATACTCTTTATTGATCCCCAATGGGGGAATTACAATTTACACTCTGTTGTTATTACACACTACACACAGGCCTGAAATACACACACACACACACACACACACACACACACATGCTCCGGTCCTTTTACATGCACTAATGGAGAGATGTCAGAGTGAGTGGGCTGCGACTGCTGAGCGGTTCGGGTGCACCAATCAGGGACAGGGGGGGTGTCTAACTGCGTGTCAATCACTGCTCATGCACACGCATTCATTCTCCCTTGTGGGGGGGGGGTTAGGAGACCGTTTTGGGCTTTAGCAGAAAAGGGGGAGGGACTGAGAAGTTGTTGATGTTCAAATTTGTTGGCTAAGTCCTGGATCTTCCCAGTCCTACCTACAGCACCTTTAAACCAAAACTACATATATTAAAATCATAGGATTTATTGATTATTCCTAAAACAAAAAAGTAAACTGATAATATCAAATAATTCAAGTTTGTAGCTGATTTGACAATAACCAGTGTATATTCTAAAGCATTTCTTCTTCATAAAACTTTGAATTGCAGCTGTGTTTGAAAGGCTCTGTGACACTAAATAAACCTGTTTAGTCTTAAAGTCTAAAGCTACATGAGACTCGTAGTAAACCTGCAAAATCTCCCTGAAAGAAATGCTCCTGTGTTGTTAATTTCATTATTTTCTTTGGATGACCAACATGTACCTCCAGACAAAAACCTATATTTAGTATATTATATTTAACATATAAAATAATTTGAGCTAAGTTATATTTTGGGGGTTCAGGATGCAAATGAGCGTTTGTCCCCTGATTTATACATCAAACTATATTACACATGACTGTAGTGCAACTTAACATTTAAACAACAATTGACTAGCTCAACTTAACCAAATTTCCTCAACAGCAACTAACTAGAATTAATTAAAGAAAACCACAAACAAGGTCCTGGTTTTATACTCATGGCAAACGAGCCCCCAACTTGTTACGTCCGGCTCACAGGCCACAACAAAACAGGGAGATGCACAGCAACGTAACAATAATAAAGTGACATTTATTAAATAATGATGCAAACAAGAGAACGATGAGGTGTGATTGTCAGTATCAGTGATGAATGAAGGTGTATGGATGTAGTGGAGAATGTGAGGTGCATGTTGTCAGTAGTTAACAAAGGGAAAACTCAAACAGAGAGAAAACATGTTGGTGTGCAGTCGGGAGAATGCGGCCGCCTGGTCTCGGGGCAGGCGGGGTTAAATAGTCTGGGAGGACCGGCCAGGTGATCACAGTCATCTCATTATCTCCTCCGCTACACCTGCAAGTTAACAAGACAAACCACAGTACACATGTACGACAGGCCAAGAGCCGTCACACCAACAAACATAATGTTTATGCATTTATTTTAAAAGATTATTTGTGTAGCTAGTGTTTGTGTGTATGCAGTAGTTATTATATAGTTGTGAGGAATAGTTTCAGTTTTCTCACATCGCCACAGGACGTTTTTCGGGGGTGGCGGCAAGAAGCTTGCGCATAGGTGAGGATTAAGGTGAGGGTGTGGGTGCGCAGACCTCACTCCCACCATCTTCACTCCTACCACATGGACTCCACCTGTGCCTGTCCCCAGGTGCAGGTTTGTCTTCGGGGTTTGCTCCCCTAGCCACTGTACCCTCCCGAGTTAACCCACGTGGCTGTGGGGTTGCCTTCTTCCGCCTTCCCAGCCGTTGTGG
>NC_050180.1:4651915-4656915 GCF_008315115.2 Sander lucioperca | reverse complement strand
CCTCTCGGATGATCAGGTGAACTCTTCCCTCAGATTCACATTGGGTGAGCCTTGCCTCGCTGTCCTTCAGTTCACACCGTACTTGTTCTTCAAGTGAACTGAGATAGAAATTCATTTGCGGTTCAATCTCTCTGGAGTGGAATTCCATGTTTTCCAACTTCGTATTCTGCTGACCAGTGTCTTTTCTCTCGTTGCGATGTGCACCTTTGGATTGTCACAGTCAAATGACTCTCTGATACAAACTGCTGTCTGAGTGAATTTGTGTCAGAACTAAAGTTGGGTCCCAGTATTCATAGTGTGTCGTTATGACAACAACAACAACATGTATTCTTATGTTTTCAATCCAAATGGTTATTGATTCTATTCCATTCTATCTTTGATTCTATTGTTGCTATCGTATACCAGTTTGTTTATGTTTGAATATACAGTATGAATGTTATGATTTCTGATGATTCCTAAAATATGGCAAAGAAAGAACACTTTACGAAATATGGAAAGGAAAAAGATGGATGTCTTTACACAAGAGCAGTACACCCAAGTATGCGCCAGTTGGGACGCCATTTTCTGTAACTCCAATAACCATGTGTGCTCAGCAACTACCTAATATTTAAGATGTGCATTTACCACAATAACATTTTTTTTTTTTACTTTTATTCAAACTGTCCAATACTTTTCATGTTGGATTTGAAAATCCGTTTAGCCCCTGCTCATGTTTATCTTGTACATGTTAAAAGTTGTCGTAAAGGAAGTGAAATATGAAGCTATCTCTTTCCCTCGATGCTGCAACAGTGAGAATGTCCCCATTGTGGGAATAAAGGGCTTTTCACACGGGGAGCCACACTTCACCTGCGTAGTCGCGTGGATCCGCGGGATCTCGCTCCTCATGTGAAGGACAATTCTCAAACATGTTATGTCACTGAGTGGCATGTTTTCAGTTTTTAGCTATTTCTATTTCTATTCTGTTGTATATGTTATAGGGTTAGATATGTAAATATGTACATACAGTATATAAATACATTATCTAATGATGTTTTACAGTTTCTTTTGTTTGATCATAATTACTGATAAAATAAGACACATTCCATTCTATTTGTCTTACTATATCAGTAATTATGATATAATTATGTTATGCAGTTTTACAGTTTTTCATCTATTTACCACACAATCCATTTACATATGGGGGTTTCCATGTACCGTCTTCCAATGCCACCTTGCCAAGACCTTTTGCCACCCCATGTCAAAACCAGACATTTTATAAATCACAACCAAAGTACATACACAAATGTAGATGACGTACAAAATCAAAAATACATTTGAAGTGTTAATGTGCCAAAACATCATAAAAATGTAAAAAAAAAAAATACATTTAATGCTTTAATACTTTGCTTCAATGCAGTGATCTGCAGGGGGGGGGGGTGCGGGGTGGGGGGGGGTCTTCAGAGTCACTGCAGGTGGGGAACCAAACTATTGTTTAATATTTTTGACTCCTATAGTGACATACTCCTATGCACCTCCACCACTTGCATTAAGCTGCGCTAAACTATCCTGTGTTTAGAAACGTGACAGCAATTCATTTCTTTATAACTAATTAACAAAATAAATTGGATTAATAAATGCAACCACTCACCTGGTTTCACCTTCTCCTAAATCAGAAAGGCCCGCCGTGTCGCCTTCACGCTAGCTACCAAGTGTCATCCAGACGTGGCTGACAAAAACGTAATCATCCGCTGCTTCTCTTTTGACCATTGTCATTCTGCTCAGTTGGTTGGTTTCCTCGTTTGGGAATTGTAATCGGGTTGAGTGCATCATTAAGTGTTAAAGGTCCCATGGCATGAAAATTTCATTTTATGAGTTTTTTTTAACATTAATATGCGTTCCCCCAGCCTGCCTATGGTCCCCCAGTGGCTAGAAATGGTGATAGGTGTAAACCGAGCCCTGGGTATCCTGCTCTGCCTTTGAGAAAACGAAAGCTCAGATGGGCCCATCTGGAATCTTCCCTTTATGATGTCATAAGGGGAAAGGTTACCTCCCCTTTCTCTGCTTTGCCCGCCCAGAGAACTTGGCCCACCCATGAGAAAGAGAGAGACATCATGGCTTTCAAACGAGCAAAGTGGCAGTTGGTCAAGGCCACACCCCCACCCTCCACCTTGCCCCCCCCCTCTCTCCTCCTCAATAGCATTTAAAGCTGCAGACACAGAAATGGCACATCCTAAGGAAAGCTCATTGTGGGACTGGCTCTAGTGGCTGTAATTCTGCACCAAGGCTGAATTTCGGGAAAAAGACTTCAGATACAGTATTAGGAGACCACTAAGGCCTATATAAAAGAGACTTCAGATACAGTATTAGGGGACCACTAAGGTCTATATAAAAGAGACTTCAGATACAGTATTAGGGGACCACTAAGGTCTATATAAAAGAGATTTCAGATACAGTATTAGGGGACCACTAAGGTCTATATAAAAGAGACTTCAGATACAGTATTAGGGGACCACTAAGGCCTATATAAAAGAGACTTCAGATACAGTATTAGGGGACCACTAAAGCCTATATAAAAGAGACTTCAGATACAGTATTAGGGGACCACTAAGGCCTATATAAAAGAGACTTCAGATACAGTATTAGGGGCAGAGGTGTGGACTCGAGTCATGTGACTTGGACTCGAGTCAGACTCGAGTCATGAATTTGATGACTTCAGACTCGACTCGACAAAATGTACAAAGACTTGCAACTCGACTCTCAGTTTATCTGCATCTGTGAAAAAAATGTGCACCACCTATATGCATGCAGAGAGCACGCGCGCTGCCTGCACGACATCCAATCACTGTAGTCCCACGTTGTTTTGATTCGACAGCATCTAAGCAGGCACATTGCAAGACAACCAATGAAGCACAAGCAACAACGAGCCAGTTGGCAAAATGATACTGAAGATAGTTTCGTTTGGCTATAACAATTACGAGGTAGTCGACAAAAAAAGAGTTGCAATTTGCAAAACATGCGGGTCGAAGATTACAGACGGAGCTGCCACAACGTCCAACTTTGTTCGACACCTGAAGTTGCACAAAGAAAGGTAAGTTTTGAACGAATGCTAAGCACCTTATTGGATGTATGTACCGTAACATACTAGCTGCTGCATATTTACTGTATCAACGAGACAGTAAACGCACGTCTCCCTTGCTGGTTCATGCTTACAAAAATAGGGATTTTTGAACCCTGATTATATGAGGTACATGAGTGTAGCACACTCAGATGGAAAACCTCGCCAACATCATGTCAACGTCCGTTTTAAAGTAACGTTACCATAACACAGTCACAGTAGATCCACCATTAGCCTTCCCTTTTCATATCAGGGGTTGTATTCGCTATAACTACCGCCTCGCTATACATTATCCCGCTTATTACATGGCTACCTATCAAATAAATCATTACTTTGACACAAAATATTGATTTAAAAAGGAGTTTATTGATTTAAAAACGATTGTATTGCTTCCGCTAAACCGAACTGCGTCCATAGCAACGCTCTGTTTTTCATGGCAACGGTCTGTTATACTTCGCAGCGGTCTGTTATCAAGAAATAACAGGCCGCATTCTACATTGGAATTCAACCAAGCCATGTAATAAAATAAAATAATAACGATTATAGTAGTAATGTTCAGAGATGCAATAGATTATTATAGTGCAGTTCTTAACTAATGGGAATATTGTTTAGCTTATTTTTGGTTTACTTTAATTATTTAATTTATTCAATTATTTTGTTTTGCTATACTTTTCATGCCAACTTGCCATGGCCCCCCTAGCACTCCCTCGCAGCACCCAGGGGTCCCCGTCCCCACTTTGAAAACCACTGCTATAAAGCATATGACTTCAGTTTCTTGAGAGAAAGGGCTTTCTTATGACTTTTGAAGCAGTGAAAATATTCTTAATATTGCATACACTGAAACTGAAATGACTCAAAACTAAAACGGTAGGACTTTGGACTCGACTTGAGACTTGTTGGCTTTGACTTGTGACTCGACTCGGGACTTGCCTCATCTTTGACTCAACTTGACTCGGGACTCGAGGGCAAAGACTTGAGACTTACTTGTGACTTGCATAACAATGACTTTGTCCCACCTCTGATTAGGGGACCACTAAGGTCTATATAAAAGAGCCTTCAGATACAGTATTAGGAGACCACTAAGGCCTATATAAAAGAGACTTCAGATACAGTATTAGGGGACCACTAAGGCCTATATAAAAGACTTCAGATACAGTATTAGGGGACCATTAAGGTCTATAAAAGAGACTTCAGATACAGTATTAGGGGACCACTAAGGCCTATATAAAAGAGACTTCAGATACAGTATTAGGGGACCACTAAGGTCTATATAAAAGCATCCAAAGAGCACCATGTCATAGGACCTTTAAATAAATCTATCATAGTTATTAGTCATATTAGATCAAGACACCATTTCCGGGACTATTTGCACCAAGAAAAATTGACCAGTTGAACAGTTGAACAGTTGAACAATAGAATGTATGTCTAAATTAGAGCAGCCATTCGTGTAGACAAAACAAATTTAATCTTTCGGCTCCCTTATCCTGAACGGCCTTGCTAAGGCCGTTTCTTGGAACAAACAGTCACCCTGTTGGGGCTCTGCAAGCGAGACTCTCTTGGTTCCTCCCCCGTCTTCCCCACTGCCTGCTGATTGTCGTATCGGTTCTGGACTGTTCAAGGGTGTCACCACGGCAACGTGCTGTGTTATCGCTATAACATTCTGCGGACTGGGACACTAGTGGGACTGCCGGGCTGTGCGTTTCTCAGCAGGCCAAACTCCCCCAACCTACCCCCTCCCCAGTCCCACGCCTTCGCCCCTAAATGTGCAACTGTACATTTATGTTATGTTATGTTATGTTCAGCAGTGCAAATGTACTGCTTGTGTGCTATGTGCTGAGGTGTTTTTTCCTGTTCCCACACTGTTCTTATCTTTATGAGGATAGTCTGAGAGTTGCTTTTTTTTCCC
>NC_050180.1:4546915-4646915 GCF_008315115.2 Sander lucioperca | reverse complement strand
GTGTATATATATATCTATATATATATATATATCTATATCTATATCTATATATATATATGTATATATGTATATATATATATATGTGTGTGTGTGTGTGTGTGTGAGTATATGAATATGAGAGTAAATATTAAAATTCTGTGTAACATTGTATACTTCTGCAATTTCTCATTACATTTACCCTTCTTTCACCTTTCATAATGTACATCATTAAGCATTCACGTCAACATTAAACATTTTTAATTAGATGTTGGTCTCAATCATGGTTTCAAACGAGCTCAGCACTAAACCTCACACAATATCCACACAACATCCACAGGTCACCAAGAGAGATGCAGCAACTTCAAGAGACTAGAAAAGTACAAATTAAGGGGCTTCACCTTCCAAACCAGGCTTTTTAGGAAGTCTTTGAATGGGTCATTTATGCCTGAATTCTTTGCTATCAGAGAGCCATCAAAGAAGTCGGACCTAGCTGCTCAGCTATGCCCGTCACCGCATCTTTAATAATTAACAACTTGCTGTTGTAATACAAGTAATTAATCATTTTTGTTTACTGTTGCCCACCAGAAAAGGAATGACTGAAAACCTGCGTCAATCTGATTGCGTGCTTTGAACTGTCTGGTACGCCTCTGTGTACACCTGAGTTTCTCGGTATGGGACATGGGTCGGGTGCTGCTTGTTGAACATGGAAGATAACTTCTCGAACTATCTCCGCACAGTCACCGCACATCAGCTCTGCTGGTGCTTTGATTAACAAACCATGACGCTTAGTAGTTACCTATGTCGGTAGTGATGTCAACACCAAGACGAGCTCAGTCGGTGCACACTTTTTCCCCATCCTACTCTCGAGAAAAAGGTGTAATTACCATACCTGCAAAATCGCCGTTTTGAATGGGGAAAATGTCATCCACGTGAATCGTGTAGATCCAAAGAGTTTTTATTTGGGGGGGGGCACCAGTGCCTAATACGGCACTGGTGCCTTAATGACCGTTATCTACTGGACCGAATTGCAACGCGGATTTCGGTGCCTTATTTAGGTGCCACTGAAACAGACGCGTAACTATCGGTAAGCAGGATACGCGGTTGCTTATGGACTTTAGAGGCAACCTAAACATCGCTGCATGTCACGCTAGTTAACACTAAACTTGGCAGCAGCTAACGTTAGCCTACCATTAGCTAGCAGCTGGAGTAAACACCGTTAAAATGCTGACAGCTAAACGGTGTAAAAGTTTGTCTGTATTTCACTGGAGAAGAACGTATGACAGTCTGCAGCTGCTGTTGTCGGAAAAACAACACAGATGTTGCGTTCACTGGAAACTCGCCTCGCCAGCCTCGTGCTGCATTCAAAGTTATTGTAAAATACCCTTTTCCCATGCAGTGATTGTTTTTGTCGTTTAACAGGAATTTACTGGTGAAATAAGTTATTGTTATAAGTTATTACATTTTCAAAATTAAATGATTTAATAATAATGTATAACAATAACTTATTTCACTAGTAAATTGCTGTTGAACGACAAAAACAACCACCAAGGACATTTACAATAACTTCAAATGCACCACAAAGCTGTAGTTTACCAGTTTCATTGAACGCACCGTCTGTGTTGTTTTTCCGACGGCAGCTCGGCAGCTGCAGATTGTTACATCTCGCTGTTGTTGAGTCACAGTCCTCTACAGTAAAACACAGTCAAACTTTACACCGTTCAGCGTTAGCTGTCAGCATTGTAACCGCTGTTGTCGAGTATAGTGTTAACTAGCGTCACATGCAGCGGTGTTTGTGTTGCCTGTATCGTCTTCAGAGCATCAGAGAGAAGTGCAGACATATCAGTGGCTCCAGATTTCGGTAGCCAGGGTTGGCAGGAAGAAGATTTTTACAAGTAAATGTTCCAGTTAATGATCCAGGCAGCACATTCTCGTCTCCATCCTTCATGTTACAGTCGAATGGTGGCTAGAACGGCTCGGGGTCAAATGTCAGTATGGAATGGATTAATCTGCGTTAATCTGCGTAATTTTTTTTAACGCGTTATTTTTTCTCAGATTAATTAATCGAAATTAACGCGTTATTTTGACAGCCCTAAAAAAATATATAGATGTATATATTTAAATCTTTCGGTTCAGGCACCGTTTTAAAAGTATCGTTTCAGCACCGGGAAAATGTTGTTTTCCCTTTATTTTCTTCACGGGGGCGGGGGGGTGGTATAAAATGTGTCACCTTTTTCAGCCCTTCTGAGTTTGCAGGTATGAATTACCTGGAAGAGCTTGAAGCAACAGGTGGTAAGACAGTATTTATTGGAGGAAACAGTAAACTTAATGACTTGCATTTTTCCACTTTAGGTGTAAGGCTTAGAGAAGGCATAGCTAAACAGACTAATGGACACATCGCAAACCCGTGGCATCATTTTGGTTGTTCAATTTGAATGGGAAGGGGCCTAACTGAGGCCTCCCAGTGGAGCATGCTATGCAATTGTTAATATTAGCTTGTTGTGCAGTCTACATCATCCATTCTAACCAGTAATAAACCGATTTATTAATGATACCCTGTAAACAATCTCTGTTGTTCAGGGTTAAATTAACCAATACAAAAAAATATTTTATTTGATCAAAATATATCTATGACTGCGAGCTTGCGTCTGCTTTTTCATTATCACACACAGTGTCCTACCTTTATGTTAAAGGTAAAGGGTGCATTTTACAGGCTTCATCCTAAAATATTTTACTGATGTTTATGTCAGGCTATTTCCACTGATAGTCACACAGTTGTTCTAAGTTATTTTTAACGAAATTCTCAATCTGCTGTTTGTATCAACTTTTCATCAATCCAATTCGAATGTGTACATGAGATCACTTCCCAATAAATTATCTGGGCAGCACTGAATCATAAAAGCATGTTCAATGGTTGCCTATGTTGTTGGTGCACAAAAATAGAACAGTGAAATGTACTTTAAAGTGCCCATATTATGAAAAAATCACTTTTTCTGGGATTTGGGGTGTTATGTTGTGTCTCTGGTGCTTCCACACACATACAAACTTTGAAAAAAATCCACGCATGCTGTTTAGAGTGAGATACGGTTTCTGAATGTGTCCTGCCTTCAGTCTCTGGGTGAGCTGTTCAAAATCAGCACGGCTTGTGACGTCACAAGCCGAAACGAGCAGGCTAACCGCAACCATTAGCTCGTAGCGTTAGCATGCTAACGCTATGGCTAACGTTAGCATGCTAACGCTAGCATGCTACCTCGTTCTCAATAGCAAAGCACTGCTACAACACACACAAGTTCACCATAATCTACAAAAGAACTACTTACATGTGCGCCCTCATTTAGAAGTCTCCCAGCTAATCCTGCCTTGTAACTGACCGAAGTTGGAGAAACAGCCTTTCTTTTACTGTCTATGGAGCTAGCTAGCTGACATGATCTACATCTGAGCTACTGGGCATGTGCAGTGCAATCAAAGATAGTACAGAAGAAGAAGAAGAAAAGAGGTCTCACTCTGTAGCTAAAACAGAGACCAGCTGAAAAGAGGATCTGCAGCAGTGAGAGAGAGCACTGCAGTACAACACAAATATGGTGTTTTTTGAAAATTAAACCATGTAAACCTATTCTGGTACAACCTTAAAATACAATTATGAACCTGAAAATGAGCATAATATGGCTGCTTTAAACATTTCCTGACACACCAACTGGATTAACATAGTTGCCACTAATCTTGGTGGAAGCTGTCACAGGAAATTCAATGTAAATTTTACAGAATTTATAACACCCTTTACAGACAAAATGTAATTTTTCCATACCAAGTTGCTTGATATTCGAGGCATATAGTACATTCCTTTCAGGAAGCTCACAATAATAGTATGCTCAGACTGGCCAGGAATATTTCAAATGACTCTTCACGTCTTGCACAGAGAATATCAGCTTCTGCCTTCAAACAGACGCTTTAGAGTTCATTCTTTCAATTGCATCAGACTTAAAAACTATTTCATACATCAATCTATCCTATTGTTAAACCAGCTACATTAAAGCCAATCCAGTGCAATATTTATTCAGGGTTATACGTCTCCAAGACCTTGTCTGTGTGTATGTTCATGTCATGTTCTGTTGTTATACATGTTTTCTTTGTTTTCCTACTTGGAGGTTTATGTCATTTGTGGTAATGTTTCATGTATGTCTTTTGGTGTTATTCATCGTATGTATGTCTATGTCCTCTTTTTTTTATACGAGCTACCCAGGGATGCACAAAGAATTTCAGCCCTGGCTGACAATAAAGTTGTATGGTATCGTATGTCTTAACCCTTCATATAGGTGGGTGTAACCCACCTATATGAAGGTCCTATTATTTTTTAAAGTAATAGTAAGTACTTCTAATTAGCTTCTCCTAATAGTGTATGTGTATTTTCAGAATGTGAGTCTGTAGGTGCACAACTTCCCTTCACCTGCGTCAGGTGTGCCAGATCAGGGCCTCTCCCTCCCCCCCACCTTCTCTCAGTCCGTCTGCTGCTCCAGACAGGATCCAGTGTTCTGTTTGGTGAAGCAGACCCCAGGACTGCTAAGTTTGTCACCGGTCCTGCAGCTGTAGGGGGAGCAAGATGGACCCACTCCGACACAACGAGGCACTGTGTGGCACAAAACAGAACTCCAAGAAGCATTATCTGCTCTTTAATCAATTTACTGTATCTTGGACATAGTCGTTTTAGCTTTCTTGATTCTCTTTCTACGTCCTGACACAGTTTTACACTTAGTTACTGCTTTAGCTACCGTAATAGCATCTGGATTAGCACATGAAAAAAACAACTCCTACCCATTTAATGAACATCAATAATTACAAAACAGCATTTCCTTCCTTCACCCCTATTGAACTATATATATATATATATATATATATATATATATATATATATATATATATATATATATATCCATACAAATGTGCTGAAAAGGAAACGCTGGTTTTGGAAATTGTTCTCTTTTAGGCCTCAGATTACCTTGAGGGTTGTGTTTTGTACAAATAGTACAAGTAAAAAAAAACTAATTTTTTAGAGTAGTTTGAAAATCCATATGCTGTGAACACTTTATTTATTATTGCTACCATCCCCTCTGTTGAGACATGACAGGGCTCATGACTCAATAACGCATCATATATAAATAAATCTGTTTAGGGGTTTTAGCCATAACACTCTGTTCTGTGTTACACAGCAAAACCTGTATAAAAGCAACAAAAAGTTCAATAAATCTTTTTTTTTGTTTTTTTTTTTAAAGGAAAAAAAAGGAAATCACCAAAATAAAATGTTTGCAACATCAATATCAATTAATAGTTTAAACAATTTGTTATATAGCAACTCAAAATACGAAGTCTATAGAGCAGTTTTACTCATGACTAACATGAATTAAACAAAAATATGTTTATTTTATTTTTTCTTTCCTTTGCCTAAGTAAAAGTACTAATTCCAAACTGTAAAAATATTACATAAGTAAGAAAAGTATCATAAAAATATGTACTTAAGGTATTAAAAAGTAACAATATAGAAAAGTCCTCACATTTGTGAAACTGGAAATGATCAAAGCAGTTTTCTGTCAATCAACTAAGTGATTAAGCAACTAATCATTTCAGTTGGACTTGTAGGTCTATTTGTTGGGCAGCTTGATAATAATAAAACATATACATTCTTGCCAGGATAGCCCACAGAGAATACATCATATTTATTAGCTGTTGAGACAATGGGTAAATTGACAAAGTATGTATCGTCCTGTATGTCATTAACTACCATCTTCAAGACATCTTGCATGGCCTGAATCACTTTGCCAATGTATGCTAGTTACTCAAACCAATAACGTTTTTTTTCTTCCTTTAGTGTCATTTTAACGTAAGAACGGAGATCTATATAGCTGAAATGTAAGAAAAAGGGCCCCAAAGAGGTAGAGGGAGAAATGGCAAAATGTAGGAAAAGGTAAGGAGAAAATCCCGCTCCAGATTTGTGACATCATCCTATCCACTGCTCACATCCAGACCAAACAGGGCCATGTGTCTGGTTTTAATTTACTTCTTTTCTCCCCCCTCCGTTCACCCTTTTCCTCTCCTCTCCTCACCCTCCTCTGTTTCTTTTTTTCCTCTCTTTAGAGAGAGTGGGAGGAGGAAGAGAGAGGTGGCCGAACTCCAGAAGTTTGGAAGTTTGTCCCATCCCAGCCTTGAACTCAGCACCACAGCTCCTCTGGTTCGAGACTGGGAGGGTGTCTGTCTCTTTCTGTCTCAGCTATTTCCTCCCTTCACTCAGGACCTCTCTCTCTGCACATCTGTTATCAGTGACCTTCTCACAGCTTTGCTCAGCCGCCTTCCTCTGGGAGCAAGAGGAATTTACCAGGAGGATAATGACAACAAGTTCAGCTCACATTTTACATAACTAATATTATCTCTTTTTTTCTTCAAAAACAAACACAGTGGAATACAGCTACATCAGCTTAGGGTAAGTTTTAAATCTGCTATGTTCTCAATGTGATTCATCTCGCAGAAAGAGCTTTCGGTTTGGTTTTTGCAAATGCATGCTTGCTTTATTTCTCAATTCTTAATTCTTTACGATGGACCGTGATTGCACTGTATGCTGATTATAAATAGTGTACTGACCTGGCTTATAGGTCATAAATATCAGAAAGCATGTGTTCAGCAGCATGACTGGAAGCTATACTTTAGTGGTGAGAATGCTGCGAGGGCAAGAGGTGAGCTGCAGTTAGAGACCTCAGCAATGTCATGTACTGTGCATGTGAGCGTGGAGGGGCGTGTGTGTTCGTTTTTAACTCTTCAGAAATCTTCAAATGTTACTCTTCTGTTTGACGTTCTTGGTTTGTGCAAAGTTTAATTTACTGCATCGGTGGGAAATAATAGTGGGGAGAGAATAAAGTGTTCAGTTGGCCTTGGCGTATACTAACAATAAACGGAGAGACACATGAAGACGTGACTGCATCGTCAGTGCCCTGCACCTTTATTATTCTTCCCCGGTTCCATACAAAGGTTCCTACCCAAGTATTTCAACTAACACTACATCTCCCTTTTTGACTAAAAGATGCATTCAATGGGGATGTATGAAAAACAATAAAACCCCTACTAATGTTTTGTAAACTGTAAAAAAGATTATTAACTTCATTTGGGTGTATACCTAACAGGCCAAACCAGGTTTTAAACTAAGACATGTGGCTTCCCATTAATCTCTTATTTTTTAAAGTAGTCTTTAACCCTTGTAACATAGTGTCAGTAACAGCCTCACTGAAAATATCAAATCATTTCAAACATCAACAATCCTGAACTAATTTTGTTAAGACCATTACGCAATAGAATATTTTCAAAGTTGACATCTTTCAACAACATTCAACACTTTTCAATTGACATATTGCCTCTTTTTTTTTAATTTTTTTTACACAATGTCATTATCTATGAGCGAACAAAGTCTTTCAAGTATGAACAAAGTCTTTCAAGTACGCTGGAGGTACTCTCACTCTGGCAGGGACAAGGCTGCCTTGCAGTGAAGCCTGCTGACCGGGGTAACCCAGGATTTCAGGTGTGACAGGTGTGCTCTCTGCCATAGGATCAGCATTACCGGGCGTCACCTCAGGTACGTCAGTGGTCGTTACTGGTGCGGATGAGAGATGGTACCGGTTTCTCCTCAGGGTCCCCCTTGGTGTGTCAATGATGTAGGACCTTGGCGTACCTGCATTAAACACCACTGTGCCCCTCTCAAGCATATCCTTGACCCACACGTGGTCACCTTGTTGCAGGAGCGGCATGTTGCGGGCTCTGTGTCGACGGTCATAGTTTTGTTTCTGCTTTTGCCTGTATCTTTGTTCAGTTCTTTTTCATCCATCCATCCATCCATCTTCGTCCACTTATCCGGGGTAGCAGCTCCAGCAGGGGACCCCAAACTTCCCCCAACTTCCCTTTCCCGAGCCACATTAACCAGGCAACTTACCTTGCAATTGCCCCCGGAGTCCTCTGGGATAACATATCCCGGAAAGACTCCTTCAGTCGGACGGCTTCCCTGACCACCGGTGTCCACCACGGTGTTCGTGGGTTACCGCCCCTTGAGGCACCTAAGACCCTAAGACCACAGCTCCTCGCCGCTGCTTCAGCAATGGAAACTTTGAACATTGTCCACTCGGGTTCAATGCCCCCAGCCTCCACAGGGATGCACGAAAAGCTCCGCCGGAGGTGTGAGTTGAAAGTCTGTCGGACAGGGGCCTCCTCCAGACGTTCCCAATTTACCCGCACTACCCGTTTGGGCTTACCAGATCTGTCCAGAGTCTTCCCCCACCCCCTGACCCAACTCACCACCAGATGGTGATCGGTTGACAGCTCTGCCCCTCTCTTCACCCGAGTGTCCAAAACATACGGCCTCAGATCAGATGAAACGATTATAAAATCGATCATTGACCTTTGGCCTAGGGTGCTCTGGTACCAAGTACATTTATGAGCATCCCTATGTTCGAACATGGTGTTCGTTATAGACAATCCATGACTAGCACAGAAGTCCAACAACAAACAACCACTCTGGTTTAGATCAGGGAGGCCGTTCCTCCCAATCACGCCTCTCCATGTGTCTCCATCATTGCCCACGTGCGTGTTGAAGTCCCCCAGCAGAACTATGGAGTCCCCCACTGGAGCCCCATACAGGACTCCACTCAAGGTCTCCAAGAAGGCCGAATACTCCGAACTCTTGTTTGGTGCATATGCACAAACAACAGTCAGAGTTTTCCCCCCCACAACCCGCAGGCGTAGGGAGGCGACCCTCTCGTCCACCGGGGTAAACTCCAGCTCCGGGGTATCCCCACACCCGCCCGGCGCCTCACACCCTGGGCAACTCCGGAGAAGAAAAGAGTCCAACCCCTATCCAGGAGTATGCTTCCAGAACCGAGACTGTGCGTAGAGGTAAGCCCCACCAGATCTAACCGGTAGCGCTCCACCTCCCGCACCAGTTCCGGCTCCTTCCCCCACAGAGAGGTGACATTCCACGTCCCCAGAGCCAGCGTCTGCTTCAGCGTCGAGGCCCCTGACCTTCACTGCCACCCATGTGGCAGCGCACCCGACCCCAGCGGTTCCTCCCACAGGTGGTGAGCCAATGGGATGGAGAGATGGATGCCACGTAGCTTTTTCGGGCTGTGCCTGGCCTGGCTCCGTGGCAAACCCAGCCACCAGACGCTCGCTGACGAGCCCTCCATCTGGGCCTAGCTCCAGACGGGGGCCCCGGGCTTCCTCCGGGCAGGGTCACTCCATCTCTTCCTCGGTCACTCATAGGGTTTTTGAACCATTCTTTGTCTGGCCCCTCACCTGAGACCACTTTGCCTTGGGAGACCCTACCAGGAGCACAAAGCTCCAGACAACACAGCCCTAGGGACACACAAACCTCTCCACCACGATAAGGTGATGGTTCCCGGAGAGGTGTTCAGTTCTTTTTAGATTTTCCATGTCTGTCCATCTGGGATTGAGCTGGGATGGAATTACAGGAACTGGTGTTCTGATTTTTCTGCCCATGAGAAGCTCGGCTGGACTGTGTCCATTCGCTAGAGGAGCAGCGCGGTAGGCCATCAAGGCAAGGTAAGGATCACTTATTTCTTCAGGAGACCTTTGATTGTCCTTACGGCCCGCTCTGCCTCCCCGTTGCTCTGTGGGAAGTGAGGACTGGACGTCACATGACTGAAACTCCACTCTTGTGCAAACTTTCTGAAGTGCTCAGATGCAAATTGTGGACCGTTGTCTGAGCGCACCACGTCTGGTATTCCATGACACGCAAAGATGGATTTGCAGTGCTCTATCACAGCTTCAGATGTTGTGTGAGTGAGTTTGGCCACTTCAAAGAATCTTGAGAAGTAGTCTACCATGACCAGGTAATGCTTGTTGTGTTCTGTCTGAAACAGGTCTGCACCAATTGTGGACCATGGCCTTGCTGTGAACTCAGTGGGTTGCAGCATTTCTTTGAAGTTGGTTCTTGTGCGACTGCACACATCACAGTTCTCTATCAGTTGTGTCAAGTCTTTACTAAGGCCCGGCCACCATACAGATTGTTGTTTTCAGCATGTCTGTATTTCTTTAAGTCTTTTTTCTGTAGCTGGCAAACTTGCTACAGTGTCCACATACAGGTTCACCTCTTCCTCCTGTAAGCTTCCTGCTGTGTCAGTGACCGGTGCTCTGGAGAGCACATCTGCGGTTGCAATGTCCTTGCCTGGCACGTGTGAGATAGTGTAAGAGAACCTCATGAGTCGCATGCGTAGGTGCTGTATGCGTGGCGGCAGTTCATCCAGGCGCTTTGAGCTTAGCAGAGGAACTAAAGGCTTGTGATCTGTCTCTACGTTGAAAGTCTTTCCAACGAGGAACTCGGCAAATCTCTCACAGGCCCATGTTGTAGCTAGAGCTTCCTTTTCAATTTGAGCGTACCGCTGTTTGGTGCTGCTAAGGGCTCTGGAAGCGTATGCCACCGGCTTCCAGTTTGTCTCACCTTGTCGCTGGAGAAGGACGGCCCCCATGCCGTAAGAAGATGAATCAGCTGAGACGAGTGTTTCTGCATTGGGGTCATACAGAGCAAGACCTGGCGGTGTAGTTAGCTCTTCCTTAATCTTCTCAAAGGCATGCTGCTGTTGTGGACCCCAGGCCCACATATTGGATTTCCTCAACAGTTCTCTGAGTGGATGTGTTTTCTCAGCCAGATGAGGCAGAAAGTTCCCCAGGTGGTTTGTCATTCCTAGGAAGTGTCGCACCTCACTGACGTTAGCGGGCTCTGTCATGGCCTTCACGGCGCTCACCTTGTCGGGGTCTGCACTGACGCCTGAGGCCTCAATGACCTGTCCCAGGAACTTTATCCTGCTCTTTCAGAACTCACACTTGTCGTTGAGTGTCACACCCGCCTCCTGCAGACATGACAACGCCATTTTCAGTCTCTCATCGTGCTCTCTCTGTGTTGCTCCCCAGATGAGCACATCGTCCATCTGGCACACCACACCTTCCAGACCTTCTAAGATGCGAGACATCCGCTTCTGGAAATGTTCTGGTGCCGACGAGATCCCAAAACAAAGACGGTTATAGCAGTACCGTCCAAATGGGGTTATAAAGGTGGTGAGGAGAGAAGACTCTTTGGATAACGGGATCTGCCAGAATCCAGCGTTGGCGTCAAGTTTAGAAAAAACTTTGGCTCCAGCGAGCTGTCCTAATGTGTGTTCAACTGAAGGCAGAGGATGCTTCTCCCTCATCACTGACTTGTTCAGCTCAGTGAGGTCTGTGCAGATTCTGACTCTGCCGTTGTGCTTGGGCACCACCACCATGGGTGCACACCAAGCTGTTGGCTCCTCCACCTTTGAAATGACTCCCTGCTGTTCCATACGACTCAACTCTTCTTTTACTCGTGGCATGAGTGGGAGAGATATACGTCGGGGTGTGGAGAGAGAAAAAGGCTTTGCCCCTGGCTTCAGGACAATGATGTACTCCCCCTCCATTTTCCCTAGTCCTGAGAAAAGCATTGGGAATTGCCTTTTTACCGTCTCTTTGGTATCCAGGCTGAGGTCATCCAGTCTGGCGACCAGCCGGAGTGTTATGGCGGCTAGTCCACTGAGGAGTAGCGTACGTAGCCCATCCACAACGTAAACCTCCTCTTTTGCGCTTTTATTGTCCTTACTGAGAGTGGCTGCAAATTCCCCTTTCACCTTCAAAGGTGTTCCTCCTGGCCCATAAAGAATCTTTGTAGCTCTCAACAGCTTGTTAAACTGGCCCTGTGTGTACAGTTTTGCTGGGATTGCAGTGACATCCACTCCAGTGTCAATTTTGAACACTGCCTTGTGATTGTCCACTTTTATTTCTGTCATCCATTGACTGGCCCCTGTATCCTCTGACATAGAGCCCAAGAAAGCAACGTCCTCATCGCTGTCTGACAACTCAGTCACTGCAGCTACATTCACTTCTATTTTCTTTCTAGCTTTGCAGACTCTACCATAATGTCCCTTTTTCTGCATTGGTTACACACAACCTCTCTCGCTGGACACTGCTGTGGATGATGGCCTCGCATGTCTCCGCATCTATAGCATTGCATTTGTCTGTCCTGTGTCATTTTCTTAAAACTCGGTGTACTGTGCTGCTTGTTTTGTTTTGAACTTGAGCCGATGCGCTGACGCGTGTGCACACTATCTAGCTGAGTGTTGCAGGCTTCTTCTTTAAAGTTTGACTTAAGCATTTCAAGCTGCTTCTTTACCTGCTCACTTTGTCGGGCCTAGTTGATGGCTTTCTCCAGTGTCAGTTCGGAATCCATCTGTAATTGTTCTGATAGGCGTTTATCTCTCAGGCCCACAACCAGTCGATCTCTCACCATTTCATCGTGCGAGGCAGTGTAGCACCGTGTGAAAGCCATCTGCTGACTCGCCCTCGTCTTGTTGTCGTTGATTAAATTTAGCCCTCTCGAATATGACGTTCCTGCGGGCTACGAAGTGAGCATCCAGTTTAGCTATAAGTGTTGCATATTCACCCGCCTCTTCGGTGGTTAAGTCCAGGGAAACTAAAATGTCTTCTGCCTCTTCTCCCATTGAGTAGATAAGTGTGTTCACCTGGTTTCCGTCATCCTGCGCATCTAATCCAGATGTGATGCGAAACCTTTCAAATCGTTTTATCCACTTTGTCCATTCGTCCGCCTTGAAAGTAAATTTCTCTGGAGGAGTGACTTGAAATAGAGCCATGTTGCTGCCGTCTCGTAGATGCTACCGCTAATCCTCCGACTAGCCTGACACACGGTCACTCGATAGGCACACAAACAATCCGTTCTAAAATTGATGCACTATGTAGCCCTCTACACATTAATATTGTCTAGTAATTAACCGTGTTAACTTCTGACACCATGTTCAGTTGGCCTTGGCGTATACTAACAATAAACGGAGAGACACATGAAGACGTGACTGCATCGTCAGTGCCCTGCACCTTTATTATTCTTCCCTGGTTACCCCCCCGTTCCATACAAAGGTTCCTACCCAAGTATTTCAACTAACACTACATAAAGTAAAAGTCTGAAGCTGTGATCCCAGATCCCTGTTAGAGCTGTGAACCTGTAAGGAGTTGCTTTGCACTGAGTAATGTCAATTTATTTATGTACATATTGTGGTATAATGCAATAAGCAATGCAACAGATTATTTAAGTCCCTGTTCAAAACCTGCTAAATATGATTTATGTTATGTCAAGACATAAGGAATGTCATCAATCATCTTTCAATAGCTTATTTCGGTGCACTTTATTAGTGTTCTGGAACGATCTTTTGGTAATTCAATTATATCTAAATCTGAATCTGTTAGTAATGGTAGAATCAAATCAAATGTTTAAAATCTCCACACCAACATGTGAGCTCTAAAGAAGAGTAGTTGGATGGGTAAATGTTTTCACGGCAGCAGTAGCTCAAAAACCACACCCTCTCTGAAACGGGTACAGGACAGCCCCGTTGAATGTACATGTCTGTAATGCCAAAGTGTTCACTGCACTATATAGATATGACACTATGTACCTATTGTAGTAGTGAGCGTTTGAACATAGATCACAAATTAGAATTATTACAATTTCAATTCATGGAGAATGTGTTGGTACTACTTTTGTTAGTGAGCACTAGATTAGGACTGTATTTAAAGTTGATTCTGGTTTCCAACTTCACCCCAGGTGTGTCTGTTAAAACACGGACGGAGACAACTTCTTTCTTTCGATGCTTTATTAAATCAAGCAACAGTACAAACATGGGCGTGGGTAGCTCTGCTATGGCTGTGTGTTTGTGTGTGGTTCTGCAAAAAAATAAATAACATTATAAATGCATGACTACCTTGTCCTCGGTGAGGTTGTCCCTGATGGCGTGCAACTTCTGGCAGGTTTGCAGGCTGGGTAGATAGTGCCTAATAAAGCTTGACCGGAGGTTATCTGTCAAGATCTGAGTGTCTCCACCTGCGTCGGCTGAGGACCTCCGTAGCTGATTGGACGAACGCATCACGTGGTTTTTTTTTCTCCAGAAATTCACAGCCAGACTGTCATGGCGGCTTGTTCAGAATACGATCTCATATTGTACTAAAATAGTTCACCGAAACATGTTTCTGAAAACATTTTAAGCGAGAAATAAGCCGTGCAGTTTCTGAATCTGTCTTCATTTCAGATTGACAATTGTCAGTTTAAAAGATTTTCGTCAGATTTTGAGAGGCTTATCTGCTCGCCATTTCCAGGTGAGTCCCGACTGCCCTGTCTCCCGACTGAACATGTTGGGTCGGCCCAAATGAAGGCCAACGGCTCCTCGGACAGCCGGGACACACTGAACAGACTCGAGTCACTGACCTCGCCAGACGGTCCAACGGCCAATTATCGGGCTGGTGTGTCTTCTCTCTAAGGTGTCGGATTGGCAGTGCCAACTGAGCCTGAGGGTCGATTCTGGAGCATCTGCTCCCTCTTGAGTAAGCCAGTGCTCAAGGCTGTCTGATCTGGCCTCCTTTGGCAGGTGGTTGACTACGCTGGAAACATTACTTGCCCACTGGCGCAGCTGGAACCCTCCGGAGTTGTCCACTAGCTGTCTGGCATCCCTTGATGTTGGCAGGCTCTGGAGGCAGTTGTCCACATAGAAACATCTTTCCACTGATGACCGGACACTATCTCCAGGCTCGAAGTGATCCTAGACATGCTTCTGCAAGGCATAGCTTGCACAGCACGGACTGCAAGAAGTGCCAAATGGTAGCACCTGCCACTCGATGACGTCTGGGGGATCTTCTCTCCTCATGTCACGCCGCACAAACCGCAGTAGGGGCTTGTCTTCAGGTAGAAGGCGGACCTGATGAAACATCCCCTTGATTCTCCTCCCTTAAATGCTGTTGGAGCTATACTGCTCATTCTGCTCTGCATTCCACCTGAGTGGATAAGGGTTGGAGAGATGAGGAGTGAGAGAGGTCATCTTGGCTGCTCCCTCCAGTGGCTGATACCCATCCTCTTCTCGCACATGTTCGTACTGTACTGTGCTTAAATCAAGCAACAGTACAAACATTGGCGTGGGTAGCTCTGCTATGGCTGTGTGTTTGTGTGTGGTTCTGAAATAAATAACATTATAAAGGCTACCATACACAATACATAGGAATTATATAGGCTAGCAAATAATAACAATAAACCCACTATCTATTACATTATGTTAATACAGTGTCACTACTGTAGCATGTAAACAATCCACATAAAATACACACGTGAGCAAGGGCATTCAACAATCACCATTATATCGGATGAATCAACAGCCACCTGCAACCTAGCTAACAGGTGTAAAACACAAACAGCAAAATCATTAGCTAACTTACTTTAAATTTACAAGAACTATAGACCAATACAACAACAGGCTTAAATGAACTGACAACACAAGTTATACGACTTACAGTTCTCAAGAACGCACACACACAATCTCAACTGGTAATCCTCCGGACGCACACAGTCTCTTTTTCTTTTCTCTCACTTTTTTCTCCGGGTGGCGCACGCGCCCGCTCGCATTGTGTGGCGCGTGTCCGCACTATTCTCCGACATGCACTCACAATCACTCCATCCCATTCTTCAACCAGCATTTGTCGCAAGTCAGCCAACGTGGTTGTGTTGGTCACTCTGGCATGAACAGCACGCCCAAGCTGATCCCACAAGTGTTCAATGGGGTTGAGGTCAGGAATGTGTGGGATGCCATCCCACAGCAGTGTGTGACCAGGCTGGTGACCAGCATGAGGAGGAGGTGCCAGGCTGTTGTGGCTGTGTATGGTTCTTCCACACGCTACTGAGGCTCCTGTTTGTGAAATGAGCGCTGCTGCTCATCTCACAAATGCACGTTCCTTACAAATGGGGGACCATTTGAAAGGGAACTAAACAGGCTTTCCAACGTATAAGATTTATTGCCAAAAAGCATTGTTACCACAGAGAAATAATCTACCAAACACAAATTGTTACCACAGAGAAATAATCTACCAAACACAAATTTCCTTACTTTTTGTGCTAAGTTTATATATATATATATATATATATATATATATATATATATATATATATACATATATATATATATATATTAGGGCTGTCAATCGATTAAAAAAATTAATCTAATTAATTACATACTCTGTGATTAATTAATCGAAATTAATCGCATACATAATTAACGGTGCTGAACCAATACTTTTTAAGAAAGTAAAAAAAGAAAAGAAAAAAGGGTACTAAACAACAGTCGGTGACATTAAAGAACGTTTACGTGTAGTAAAACACAGTCAAACTTTACACCGTTTAGCGTTATCTGTCAGCATTTTAACCATTTTTAATCCAGCTACTAGCAAGCGGTAGCCTAACGTTAGCTGCTGTCTAGTATAGTGTTAACTAGCTAGCTAGCGGTAGGCTAACGTTAGCTGCTGTCGAGTATAGTGTTAACCAGAGTGATAGAGAAAGACAGTGTCACTGCCCGATGTGAGTCGAGTGCAGATGTGAGTCGCGCATGCTCAGATTTAAACTATTTACGGCATAACGTGTCATACTGACGTTTGTGAAATCTATAAAATAATAAACGTTTCTCTTTACATACAATAACAGAAGATGGTAATCATTTCAAAAACGTTGTAGCTATCTATGAAGGTTTGGTTGCTAATGTTAGCTCAAAACGCCATTAAGTGACAGCCTTTATTGTGTTTGATTGCTAACTTGTAGCCAGCAGCAGCAGTCATTTCAAAAATGTTTTAACTATCTATGATTGTTTGATTGCTAACGTTAGCTCATAGACTGTGCGTTAGCTCAAAAAGCCGTTAGCATCTTGTAGGCTACTTGTCACAAAGTGACGCATGCGCGACTCACATCTGCACTCGACTCACATCGGGCAGTGACAGACAGAGTGGCGACACTCCCATTGGACTCCGTTGTACGCTTTTTGCCGCCTACTTCCGGTGTATGCAGTCTCGCATAGTTCCAAACAATCCATTCACGGTGTCGGACATCATTCATTTTCATTGCTGCCCGTGGAGTAACTTCTGAGGTAAGTTGATTAAATAGCTACCTCTTTTGAATTGTCAACTGTCTATATTTTATCAGAGGCCCTTTATGATGCATATACTGATATTTATTTGTATGTGTGCACAGCGTAATTATATATTTTTTATCTTGGTAGCCGACCCATTGCCTGCTAGTTTGTTAGCTCGTTTGTTAGCTTGACTTCACCAGCTGTGAAGGTATCGCTACACCAACAATTACGAAGTTCAGTAGTGAATCTCTGACAACTTTTATTTAGTTAGTTATTGATGTTGGATTACTAGGATCATTAAGGTTGATTAAGGACGGATTTTATTTAGGTTTTATCTGCTGAACCTGACGGTGTTAGCTAGTCAGCTGAGTACTGTGTGTCTAGAAATAAGGTTGCGTTTGTTTAATTATACCCTTGAAAGGGCTGTTGGATTACATGTATGAATACAAATTGTTCCACACAAAAAATATCAGTAAGTGACATGACAATGACATAAGTTTAAATATGAAAAAGTATTAAGGCAAATTTCACAGTTGTGTTTTTTTTTTTTTTAACTGTTGATTTATTTAACGTGTTCCACTGTTTAAGTTCAATAATTGCAACATCTTTCCAGAAGTCAGCGAGTAATCGTGTTAAATTATCGTGATTTCAATATTGACCGAAATAATTATGATCATATTTCTTTCCATATTCGAGCAGCCCTAGCTGGTGCTGGCGACGGCTGCTGAAATATGAGGTGACTGGAGGCTGCAGACGGTGTGCCGGGGATGGAGAGGCCAAAGACATCCATGGCAACCAGTAAGGTGTTTGGCAGTGGACTAGATGTTATGACCTTAGTTGAGGAAGTCTGCTGTGTTGAAATTGCCTTCTTAGTCTGACTCTTGCTGCCAAGGTACCCCTTATCACGGTTGTTTACCTTCCTCTCAGCCCTGATGCACTTTGATTGTCATCACATGTTTATATTTGACAGTGTCAGTATTTCTGTTTTAATCTGTGCACTTTGCTTGTATCCTTAACCTCAGCCTGATATATGTGGAGGATTTTTTTTGTTAATTAATCACTTATACTATTCCCCCCTGTTCCTTCACTTTGTTCTTGTTTTTCAAGTAAGATACACAACACACCTGTTCACACATTTGTTGTTCTTTTTCCACTCATGACTAACTTTGTTTTATTTATTGATACCCCTGGCTCTACTTTGTTGCTCTTATTCATGCTATTTCCCACTTGTTTTTTATTCCACAAACCTCAGCCTGATATATGTGGAGAGGATTTGTTTTATTAAACACTCAGCATCACAAACACTAACCCCCAAAACTCCTGGCTCCAGCTTTACATGCTGCATCCTCCTTTGCAGCATGCGGATGTTAGGCAGTAGAATCTGCATTTGCTGAAGGGTTTTATAATCAGTGGTGCCAGCGGTAAATCTTATTTGTATTGGGTTTTTTTTAATTGTCTCCTTTCTCCACTGTATTCCTTTTCTCTGTACTTGTTCTTGTTGTGTCACTCATTGTTTAATAAAAAAAATACATTTCATTTATTCATCCAAGTGTAATGAGTTGTTATTTTTTAATATATGTGATACTTTGTGTATGGCTTAGTCTTAAAATGATCATGGTTGTGTGGTCAACTCCTGCCTCATCAGAAGAAGTGGGCTGGACACTAAATGCTGAATGGACTGTTGCTACTCTGCTTTCTCAATCGCTCTGACCACAGGTAAGTGAATCGGAATTATAAGCAAAATCAAGGAAAATATAATAGTCCAGATGTGCAAAAAAGAACATCTTGAATCATCTTTGATTTAAAAAAAAGATGTAGTAAGGTTAAGGTTAACCCTTGTGTTGTCCTTCGGGTCCCCGGGACTTAGTTTATTTTTCACGTTTTTGCATTGGCCTGGCGTTGAGCTTCGGGTCCCCCGGTGACCCTCGCATACTATGTGATGTCATTTAACGTGAACTGGCACGGGGGGGGTCCCAGACATATCAGAACAAACGCGTTTGGACAGGCTAATACAAAATGTAAATAAACTAAACAAGCCCCGTGACACGAAGGACAATACAAGACAGTAGCCTAGTGCTACTCATGCTAACACGGAAGTGAAGCTTTCCCTCCAAAACTTAAAACGTATCTATACATAGCTTTCAGTTGTCACCCTACCACTCCAAATGTAAAACTGGCATTTACAAATATGCAATAACAATCAAACAAGTACATGGGTATGTGTTTTTATTTATATTTACCATTCAATATAGCAATCGCTGCTATCAGTCCCATAGTAGAACATGACAGCGCTGCGTGTGTTTGGAACTATACAGGCTTACATGAACCACGTGACCACCCCGCTAGCGAGATCAACAAGTGTCGCAACTCTTACTATCTCTATGGCTCTGGTGTTAACTAGCGTCACGTTCAGTGGTGTTTGTTTCAGAGCATCAGAGAGAAGAGCGCAGACATATCAGTGGCACCAGATTTCGGTAGCCAGGGTTGGCAGGAAGAAGATTTTTACAAGTAAATGTTCCAATCAATGATCCAGGCAGAACATTCTCGTCTCCCTCCTTCATTTTACAGTCGAATGGTGGCTAGCACGGCTCCTGGTCAAACATCAATATGGAATGGATTAATCTGCGTTATTTTTTTTAACGCGTTATTTTTTCTCAGATTAATTAATCAAAATTAACACGTTATTTTGACAGCCCTATAAGACACAATAATCTTTATGGGTTGCTGACAGGGATTCAGATGTACATCACAGAGTATAAGTAATAATCAAATTCATCGGTGAGGAAATCAAGAGCAAGTTACTTTTTGTGTTGTCCTTTTTTTCCTAGGCTTTGTGTGTTCCTTTTCTCTGCCATTGCACTGTCCTTGACCCTGGTCTGCAGTCATACTGCATCTTAAAGTGCTCATATTATGCTGTTTGGCTTTTTCCCTTTCCTTTATTGTGTTATATATCTTTTTTGTGCACGTTATAGGTTTACAAAGTGAAAAAGCCCAAAGTCCACCCCAAAGGGACTTACCATCTCCAACAGAAAACACTGTTCACAAACTGCTCCAAACAGCTCTATTGTAGTCCAGCCTTTACTTCAGAGACAAACGTGGTCACTTTGGAACACACGTTATAATGATCACCTAGCTGCTAGCAGGGCACGCCCTCATACTCTGCTTCTGACTGGCTAGTAGTCCTTACCTAGGTACTGTCAGGGCACGCCCTCATACTCTGCTTCTGACTGGCTAGTAGTCCTTACCTAGGTACTGTCAGGGCACGCCCTCATACTCTGCTTCTGACTGGCTAGTAGTCCTTACCTAGTTACTGCTCATGTGCGACTCCCAACAAAGATGGGACAGAAGTGAGATGTCTCACTCTGTAGCTAAAACAGAGAGCTCAACACACAGGGTGAAAAGAGGAGCTGCAGCAATGTGCAGTACAACAAAAGTATGGTGTTTTTTGAAAATTAAACCATGTAAACCTATTCTGATATAACCTCTCAATACAATTATGAACTTGAAAATGAGCATAATATGAGCACTTTAAACCATAACAATATTTGTTATAATAAAACTGCACTTATCAATGATTGTTATTAACAATGGATTAAATGACAATGTGTAATGTGAAAGTCACACGTAGTGACAAACCCACAACAGAATGATCAACCAGCTCTGCAGTAGACAATTCTCAATGGAGTGTTTTTGCATCTTTTAGCTTTTTTTATTTCGGTCTCCCTGCTCTCATCAGCCTCAATTCCAGCAGCAGCAGGCATCCAGCTGTTTTCAGAGAAAAAACACTCTATACAAGAACTGTCCAGCACCAAACAGCTGACAGACATTAACGACTAGCTGGTAAACATAGTTGAGAATTTAGCAGCTAAAGAGCCAGATGTTTCCCCATGTCTGCTGAATATATAAATAAGCAACTGTCTGCTAACATGTTTGCCATAACAACTTTAGAGTTCTGCCCCTGAGTGGCAAAAAAGAGCGAAGCAAATTAAAATAATTAAATTAGGGAAGTAATTTAGAGACAGCATATTTTTTTTTACTTTCTTTCCTAATTTTCTCACTAATGCTATTCCCCATGCTGCCATTGTTTTGGCTGCTCGTATCAGGGAAAACAGGAATCCACTGTGCTGTGTTTTCCTCTGTGGAGGCGAGGGGAAGCCATAGTGTTGACACATTGGTCAGGCCTGGCAAACTCTGCAGTGGCTTCTGAGTGACCTGAAATCACATGAGCATGAGTGGAGAACACAAACATCTGTTGCAGATTTCCTTGAAATAAAGGAACTTGGCGGGAGCACTGGGACTGAAGGGATCCATATCTCCTACTGCAACAGTGTTCAAAGGATACGTTTCTTTTAACTCTCTTTAAATATATTCTCCAAGTGCTTTACATGTTTGTTTTATAAGGTAAAGTGTATAACAGAAAGTTTCCATGTGTAAATTATCATCATCTCTTCACAGTGGGCAAACACCGACATTTTGTGTAACACAACTCTGCTTTGGCCACTCCTAGTGGTAGAAGCAAAAAAGACACTAATATACTTCACTACATGCTGATATCCCCCAACCTCACATGGATACTGATATGGAAGCAAAAATCTCTTTAGCATGATCTACTTTGCCTTGGACCCGTGCAGCATTGTAATTTTAAGTGTTTTATTTTTATTGCTTGTCAAAATTTCCTTTCTTTTAGTTTTAATTTTAAATTGCTGCAATGATAAGCCCAATTAGCATTTCAATGGGGCCGATCTTTGTGCCAAAATTGGTTTTGTTGTATTTATATTACTGACAAAATTTTTTCCTGGCTTTCCCTGTGGCCTTGGTGGAGGTAGCCTAAAGTTTAGGGAAGCAATTCAATGACTGCAGGGTTGCCAGTTGGATCCCTCGAACCGCAGGATAAATCCGGGGAGGTGCCCTTGAGCAAGACTATGAACACCCAACTGCTCAGTGGTCAAACACATCGGGCTGTCGTTGTACTGGACGGCTCATTGTTGTGTGTATCTAAAATGTGTTGGAGTGTCGTCTTTAACGTCTGCCTAAACGGACAAATATAGCCACCCCCACAGCTTGGCATAAGTGGTTAAAAACGCACATATTCTCACAGGTGACCCATAGGTGGGTAAAAACCCTAACACTGCTGGGGTTAGTCAGAGCAAGCACAAAATAGGATGGGATTACAAAAAAAACATGAGCCTCGTGACTTAGTCATATTCCATTAAGATCATGATAAAAGACAGATGAACTGTAAAGATGGCTTATGCTACTTTATTCTAGAGAATTGTCGATTATAATTTGTTGTACTTGCATTTTGCACTAGAGGGCATTTGTTATTTTCAGTGTTGTCACAGTTGTGCCTCAGTATGCCCTTTTTCATTATCATAAATGCACTCTTTTATTTCCAATAAAATAGACATACGGTAAATATCTAATTATCCAAATACCACTTTCCTTACAGTACACTCATTAGTGCTGGCCTGAGTGCTGAGCCTTTATTGTATGGCTGCCAGCAGGCACAAAGGCTGTTAAAGAGACTCCTCTGGGACTCCCCCATCATTAGTCTAATGGTGAAGACTTTGGCCATGTTTTTTTTCAAGACCTTCTTTTTTTGTTATATTTAAGTCTTTATATGCTTGTGTAAAAAGCCTTCCTAATTGTGGAGTGGTGAGTCTGCCACATCACAGTTGGAAGTTTGGGTTAATTTAGAGTTTTTCAGTTTTAAGTTTGCTTTAGTGCAATTAAAATGTAATTGCTCTATCTGCTCTTTTGGAATCCATATTATCACTTCATGGTGGTCTGAAATTGAATAGGTTATGTGTGTTTATCTGCTCTTTGCTGACTATTGTGAGTTTTAGACCTAGAGAGTTAGGAAAGTAAAGGAAATCCTCACTTCTCAACGGGATACAGGCAAGTAATAAAGTACAAATATGTGTGTTTGGATCTGTAAATAGACTGTTCCTTTGTAAGAGATGATTTCATAAGGAGGACATCTTGGTGTAATAAGACTCATTACGTTAGGACTTGATCTTAGGGTTAGGGCTGTGGCTACAATCAAATGTGTGTGATTTTTGTTGTTGTTCAGGCATTATTTATTGATAGCAAAAGATTGATGAACAATTGTGTTTGTAACCTGAAATTGAAGAAGATATTGCATACACTATTAATCATATTTGAGTTAGTTTAAATTTAATGTTTGAAATATAATTGAGTACCCACACCTCAATAGAGTTCGGTTCACTTTAGGTGAGAATGCGATCCGCCCAAAATACAGGAAGTGAACAAAAAAACATGCATTTACTAGCCTGCAATTTCAACCTTGCACACAACTTATGAACTTGTATATGATTTAAGGGATGATAACTTTTAAATCCATAACCTAATATGACCATACATTGCTGGTCGTTTGTGTGACAACACATTATCATCTCTCTCTCATCCCCTTTCCTTCACTCGCTCTCAGCTGCTCATATTGTTTGCCTTCTTCTAGAAACACCAAAGCAAAAAACTCAAGACATGATATATTTAGTTTTGTTCCATTATTTCTGAGACCAGGCAGTGTCGGTGAGTTTCACTCGGTTATTCTGCCCAATAGACCAGTGACAGCTTCGACCTTGTGACAATGTTTGCTACGCCTGACAAAGTGCTGTGTAAACCCAAACCGAACCAAATGAAAAAAGCAACAATGCTGCAACTTCACCCACGAATCGCACCGAGTCTACCGAACTATAGATGTGGAAGTGCCCTTACTGTGCATGCATGCATGCATTCTCAGTAGTGAGCCATGCATGACCTTCCTTTCATTTCCTGTGACATTACTTAACATAACAATTGGGGAAAATCTGACTGAATAGAAAATACACCCACCCCTGCTGTATAACTGGACTTTCCAGTCCAACACCCGTCTTAAGAACACTTTGTTTTGTGAGTTGGAAAATTCCATCTTTGCCAAGCAGTTAATTACTAAAGCACATTGGCTGGTATTTTAACAGGTGGTTTTGATCATTACCACTCTGTGCTTCAGGTCTGCTACTGAAACTCCAACACATGCTGCAGCTCCCTCACTCACACAAACCAAAATGTTAGACACATCTGTGACCAGAAGAGCTGGTGATTCAATTGTCATTTTTTTTATTGAAACATAGCAGCCTTTAATGGCAGATACCATGTCTATTTTAAATCTTGGTCAGGATGTACATGCTTGCCGCTGCCTTATTAATGTGAAAAATGCTAATCCCACCGTTAAGCAACTGGGACCTGGTGATGCTTCAGCAGCAGTACCAGTAGGAAATCTCTTATTGTTGCACAACACAGGCTGACAGGAAATGTGTGGTGTGTCGAAGATTAGATGTTGCATTTTTAAAACAAGCCTATGTCATGCAGTGTGTTGTATTTAGAGAAGCCGTGCTGCAAAAATAGGGAGTGCAACAACATTTCAAATATCCCATATCCTATCCCCCAGAGACTGCTACCACAAATACAAATAATAAACATAGATTTAGCATCTATTTATTTATAATCACAACATTCAACATCTGTAATTTCTGCATGTAAAAAATCTCATTTAACTAGTGCCTTTTATTTATCTCTTTTCAAAGCTGTACTTGCCTTTTATTTATTTCCAAGTTGTACTTGCACAAGCGTCACTTTTCACTACGCTGCTGTTTTTGCTGTTTTGCTGCTATTGTACTACTGCTGTTGCTGGTACTGATTTTATCTTTTTTCTGTGTTCTGTCTGCATCAAGAGAAGCAATACGGAATTTCATTATATCTGAGTATAATTACAATATCAGGGGTCTCATTTATAAAACTGTGCGTAGGATCCTTACTAAAAGTGTACATACGCCCAAAAGCCAAAAATGGCGTACGCCAAAACAAATTCAGATTTATAAAACTGTGCGTACGCACATCTGTAAGCAAAGTTCCCTTTATAAATCACAGATTACCTACAAGTGTGCGTACGTGAATCAGCCTCTTATCCCGCCCTGTACACGCCCATTTTTAACCATAAATAGTCAATGCAAAGCACCTCATGAATGTTTGTATGTATGTATGTTAATGACCCTGGCAGTTGTTCTTTCGTTATGCCGAATCATGTCGAATCATGCCGAGTCTCAGACGTCCAAAACGGCAGTAATTACGGCACTTGGGGACACCTTCGATATACCAGACCTAGATTTAACAGAACTATATATTATATCCAAACAAGCCTTAGTGATAAAGTTGAAGATTATATATAATATTTTTTTTTTAAAAACTCTTAGCTGTCTGACATTTCCCTCTGGAAACAGACGGTTTGCCCCAGAGTTGTGAGGACCTGTATTTGGACCGGGATGGCACGGTTCTGGCGCAATGCCCTCGCTACTGGACCCAATTCAGTACTACATAGATCCAAGAGCGCAGCTTTAGGGAATTTAAATCGGCATATTAGCCAGTCATCGTCATGGTCCCTGAAGTCTCTTTTTCTCCTGATTCTTCCATTGGCGTAGTGCTCCTGCAAGGCCAGCAGTGGCATGCAGCATTACGCACGGGGTTCATCGCAGTATTTATGTGTTTACAACAATTTGTGATTGTTAACACCTTGCCAAAATCACAGCATCAACTAGTGGTATCCCCCACCCTGAGATACAATTTGAAGACGAAAGTCTAATAGGCAAACACACTTTTCTTCATGCAGGTTTTGTCACGGACAGTATTAAAGTTGGACTGATAATGAGGACATTAAGTGTAACGATTGCGCGAGAGCTTAACGGCTGTATTTCCAGACTTTGACATTTGATGATATATGCACAGTTTTAAAGACAAATATTTAGTTATTTACACTGTGTTCTGCAGTTATCTAATGCTAGGGTATTTGATCCTGTATTCCATGCAGTCGGGCCATCTCTTCCTCCTGCGCTCCGTAGCGGACAATGTGACGGTGAGACAGCGCCGATTAAATATTAATAACGAATTTCTATTAAAGATTTGAGTTGGATTTTACAAGGTGTTTATGGAACAATTATCACTCAGTACAAGCGCAAATAACACTGCTGGATTTAATCTCCATGGTAACGTGGATGATATGGAGTGGAAAAAATGTGCGTGATGCATCAATACTTAAAATAAAATATTAAGAGTAATCGTTATTCCCACATTTACTTTCTGCAGTCTGACTTCAGTTCACCACCTCACCATCTGCGTCGCCAATTCCCTTGTCTACAAAATGTGCGTACGCATTGGTCAGAGTTTGCGTGGAGGACCATACATTCTCCCGTCAAGTTTGTTTTTTATAAATCACAACCTTTGCATGGGAAGTGGCGTACGCACATTTTCAGTCCCGTTTTGTGCGTATGCCACATTTATAAATGAGACCCCAGATCATTTTGATAGTCATGGCCAAATGAAGCTTCCTGATACTTCGTGAACCATTTTCTTTATTTTCTGAGCCCACTAGATGGCGCTTTTGGTTTAAAGAAAAAGGCTCAAGGACTGGCGATTCAGTGTGCTTTCAACCTTTTGTTGAACAGAGAGCGCCATGTAGTGGGCTCAGAAAATAAAGGCGTAATTTGTACGGGAGCATGTTTATTTAAAATGTATGTTATAGACATGCAGAAGAATCATTCATTATCATTATAATAACCATATTGCAACAGTTGACTCATTTGAAGTGTGAAGTGTTGGTCAGGCCTTGTGGTATTAGGATAGAACTACTGGTTTAAATTCATAAACTTAGCACAAAAAGTAAGGACATTTGTGTTTGTTAGATAATTTTTCTGTGGTAACAATGCTTTTTGGCAATACATCTTATACTGTTGGAAAGCCTGTTTAGTTCCCTTTCAAATGGCGCCCCATTTGTAAGGAACATGCGTTTGTGGGATGAGCAGCAGCGCTGAGTATGTGGGTTGCGCCCATGAAATATTTGCCATATCTTCTCTGCTAATGCCAAACAGCTTATTCTGCCATTGACTTGTTTGGATGATTGAAGTTTGAAGAAACAAGACATATTGGCAATTTAACAATTTATTAATTTCACAATCAGGAGCCTCAGTAGCGTGTGGAAGAGCCATACACAGCCACAACAGCCTGGCACCTCCTCCTCATGCTGGTCACCAGCCTGGTCACACACTGCTGTGGGATGGCATCCCATTCTTCAACCAGCATTTGTCGCAAGTCAGCCAAAGTGGTTGTGTTGGTCACTCTGGCACGAACAGCACGCCCAAGCTGATCCCACAAGTGTTCAATGGGGTTGAGGTCAGGACTGCTGGCAGGCCATTCCATCCTCTCCACTCCCACATTCTGGAGGTAGTCTCTGATAAACCCCGCCCTGTGGGGGCGAGCGTTGTCATCTTGGAGGATAGAGTTCGGTCCCAGACTGTGGAGATATGGGATTGCCACTGGTTGCAGAATCTCATCTCTATATCTCTCTGCATTGAGATTGCCTCCAATGATGACAAGCCTCGTTTTTCCAGTGAGGGAGATGCCGCCCCACACCATCACACTGCCTCCACCAAAAGGTGTTATTCTGTCAGTGTAGCAATCAGCATAGCGTTCTCCGCATCTTCTCCACACTTTGACCCTACTGGGGCTCCTGTTTGTGAAATGAATAAATTGTTAAAATGCCAAAATGTCTTGTTTCTTCAAACTTCAATCATCCAATCCACCAAACACCAAACGAGTCAATGGCAGAATAAGCTGTTTGGCATTGGCAGGGGGCATGGGCGCAACCCACATACTCAGTGCTGCTGCTCATCCCACAAATGCATATTCCTTACAAATGGGGCACCATTTGAAAGGGAACTAAACAGGCTTTCCAACGGTATAAGATTTATTGCCAAAAAGCATTGTTACCACAGAGAAGTAATCTACCAAACACAAATTTCCTTACTTTTTGTGCTAAGTTTATTATATTTGCTTCTGGTTTTACAGGTGTCCCTTTGCTGTATTGGTGATAGAAGATGAAGAGGCATCGGTTATTACCGCTATGTGCCCTCCTAGGCTTCCTGTTTGCAGGATTCCTCCCTAACCTTGAGGCTCAGGAAGGTAAGTCGAACTAAGTTCATCTCAGCTGCAGTCAGCAGGCTGTGCTCATTTTGCAGATGATTTGTCAACTTTTTTCCAATTTTCAGCTATGCTCAGTAGGAATACATTTATTTCTTCTTCCCGTTTTTGCTCCCCTAAAAATGTATTCCGTAGTCTACATCTACACCTGTTCATATATTGCAAAGAAAAGCAGGACTTTTTAAAAGTGCTTATGACATCCTAAGAAAAACCAAACACATTCAAGTAATTAATTCAAATATTACATGATTTTTCACTTTTAATGAGCATTGTTAGTTAGTAATTTTTCAATTATTGTTATTATTTTGGAAAAATCTGAATTTAAACGGTGTATCTTAACATTGGAGAAAAAAAAATAGAATAACAAGTGCAGTCAGATGCTTTTGCTAAACAAAGCAGCAACATTTCAGCTGTATTGTGCAACCATATTGGTGTTAAGCACCAAAACAATATTCTGGTACCAAACACACCAGGTGTCTTTTCACTGGTCTTCACTTTTGTCCTCCAAACACTCTTTTGAAGATATATACTTTCTAGTGGATTCATCCTGGAGTATGGGAGTGGAGAACCTTAAGCATATCAGACAATTTCTGTACAGCTTGATACAATCACTGCACCAGGTTGGAGAGGAGAGGTTTAAATTTGCCCTTGTGCAGTACAATACTAAAGCACAAACTGAGTTCCAGCTCAACAGCTACCCAACAACACAGGGAGTCCTGGCACACATCAAGGCTATGCCTTATTTTATTTGTTATTTCAAATTTGTTTATTAGGATAAACCCCTTGAGATGTACCATCTCGTTTTCGAGGGGGTCCCAACATATAACACAATAATAATAATAATAATAATAATAATAATAATAATAATAACAACAGAGAAATAAAAAGTCTTAACAAAACAAAAAACAAACAAAACAAAAACAAAAACAAACAACACCAACACCTGCATATGTTCATCAATACATTACAACCACCAAAAGGCCAAGAAGGCCAATAGTAAGTAAATAAGTAAACAGTAGCGTATAAGTGAATATCTAACTACAGTCAAATATAAACATTAGGTATAAACAGTAGATATAAAGAAAAAAAAGAAAAGAAAACATGCATCATTAATAACAAAGGCAGTTTATCTTAAAGTGAGCAGACAGGGCATGTTTAAACAAACCAAATAAAGAAATTGATCTTATTTCCACAGATAGATTATTCCAATCTGCTGGAGCCTTAAACTTAAAAGCTCTTTTGCCAATTTTTTTTGTAACTCGCGGGACAGAGAAGTAGAGTTGAGTAGAGTGCCGAACTTCATAGTTTGAGGTATAAGGTACAAGGGACTGTTTTAAATAAGGAGGATAATGGAAATAAATACATTTAAATATAAGTTGAAGCCAGTGAGTGTGTCTTCTACTACTTAGAGATGGCCAATTAAGTGCATTATACATTATACAGTGATGAGTAAGATAAGGACATCCAAGAACAAATCTACAAAGTCTATTATATACTGTGTTAAGTGGAACAAGGTCTGATCTAAATGCATTTTGATATACAACATCACAATAGTCAATAATTGGAAGTATAAGTTGAGAGGCAAGTTTTATACGAACACTGCGCGTAAAGCAATTCCGAGCTCAATATAAAACGTTGATTCCAAAGTTCACTTTGCGTAACACTTGCTCAATATGTAATTTGAATGAGAGTTCAGTATCAAGTCATACACCCAGATATTTAATCTTATCAACTTTATGCCGAGAAGAGCCATCATTACAGGTTATTACACAGGAACCAGATTTTGATTTGAGTTTTTGTCTGGTACCAAAGATAATATAATAGGACTTTGTTTTGTTAAGCAGTAATTTATTATGTAAAAACCAATCTTGAAGGATAATGAAGTCAGACTGAAGAGAAGCTTGAATTTGTGGTAGATTATGTTTAGATATATATATGACAGTGTCATCGGCATAAAGTTGAACACTACAGTTATTAAAAATTGATGGTAACTCATTTATATAAATAGAAAAAAAGAAGTGGTCCCAATGTTGAGCCCTGAGGCACTCCTCTGTCTTGAATCAAAAAATCTGATGTACTTCCCTGTAGGACTACACATTGTTTTCTATTATGCAAGTATGAATTAAACCACAGAACTGCATTTTCAGAGAGCCCGATATCATAAAGCTTATCTAATAGAAGATAACGATCAACAAAATCAAAAGCTTTAGTTAAATCAATAAAGATGGCACCTGTGAGTTCACCATTATCTGAAGCACAAAACAGATCATTGGTGAATTTAAGTAGGGCAGTAGTTGTGGAGTGATTGGACCTGAAGCCGGATTGAAATTTTTCAAAGACTTTAGCAATAGAACATATAATGGATATAGGTCTATAATTGTTTGGGTCAAGTACATCTCCAGTTTTATGGAGTGGTGTGATGCGTGCACATTTCCAGATAGATGGTAACTCACATGTCGACAAAGACATGTTGAATAAATCAGCAAGTGGATACATAAGAATATGGGAAGCTAGTTTAATAAACCTGTTTTCTATTCCATCAAGACCAGCACCACTGTTAACATTTAGATCATTAATTGCGTTCTGAACCTCAATTGGTAAAATTTTCCTAAAAGAAAAAGAACTGCAGCGGGGAGATGTAATACCAAAGGAACTTGAAGTCCAATGAGAGCTAGGCAATAAGTTAGAACAGACCGAGGAGAAATGCTGATTGAATGCTTGGGCAATAGACAAAGAGTCATGAAGTGTTGTATCAGCCACTCTTATTCGATTAATACAGTGTTTATCTGATGTATTAATAATGGTTTTGATTTTTTTCCAAAATTGCTTAGGATTCTTAAAATCACTAGTGAGACATTCTCTGTAGTAGTTTGATTTAGTATTACGAGTTTTTGTCTTGCTCAAATTTCTCAACTGCCTGTATATTTCCCAATCAGCACCATCCCTTGTCTGACGGAATGTTAACCACGCTTTGTCCCTCTGCCTAAACAGACTTATCAGTTCAGGGCTGATCCAAGGAAGATGTTTACCCTTGACCTTTGTAATTCTCCAGGGAGCATGTTTGTCTACAACATCAATAAACTCAGAATGCAGAAAGTCCCAAGCATCTTGTACATCTGGTATTAATTGGTATCTGTCCCAATTAATAGCAATCAAATCATTAATAAATACATCTAAATTTCATGGTGGGGGAACCCAGACTGGCCTGGGCCTGGATTTCCTGACTCGTACACACTTGACCACTGCTTCGGGCAGCCGCGCTGTTGATGGTGTGGCCCAAGTGGTAGTTGTGCTAACAGATGGGCGCTCCCAGGATGACGTGGCCGAGCCAGCTCAGGTGCTGTGGCTGGCAGGCGTGGAGGTGTTTGCAGTTGGAGTTCAGGATGCAGTTGATTCAGAGCTCAGGGACATGGCTAGCAAGCCCCATGACACTCATGTGTTCAGTGTAGACTCTTTCCTGACTTTGCGGGATATAATCCAAGATTTAGTAGTGGGGCTTTGTGACGCAGTGACCCGGTCAGAGGGTGGTCCTGTGGCAAATGAGGCCCCCGTGTCTGGAGGAGGGACAGGTAATGAAATGGGACCAGTGTCACTACCATTACTAATGTGTTTACATGTGCAGGACGAAGCTGCTGCATATGTGGCTGTGACTGGATTTTATTATTAACACAATCAAGTGTTTTTTTTAACCACAATAACATTTCACTATCCACCTGCAAAATTAACATCACTTGTTTTGTCTCACCACACTTAATATCCCCCTAATGCTTTAAAAAAAATCACAATTAGATCTGCATGTGATTGACATCCCTACAGCATCTCAGATTAGGGTGTAACAGTGGCACAGAAATATGCCTGTGCAAAGCCAGAACAAAAACAATGAGAATGTATTGAGAGAAAGCTATTTAAGTGATGGGACCATTCTGTGCTCATAAATTAGGTAGTGATTTAATTTCTGTGTTGGCATACAGCATAATCAATCATCAGGCATAATTTAAGACACCATTTCAAGGTGATGCTTGTTTGAATTAGACACAGCTGTGGTGAGAGGACACAATACAGACAGCAACAGAATAACATTGTAAAATCCATATATTGACACCTCAGACTGACATTTGTTCAGAAAACCTTTGGAAAAGAGAATGGACTCAAGGATGCCTCACCCTTTAAAACATCACATCTCAAATTCAATCAATGAGCTTTTAACCATAGCTAACCATGCACCACTGCTTATGTGTCTTGCATTTTGTATTCTTTTCTTTTGTGTCTTTATCAGTCACAATGTCTATCTGTGTAAAATATTGTCAATATTCTGTATTTGAAACAGCGATGAACCTGCTTGGACTCTGCAAAAGTACTTTGACAATAGTTTTATGTAGATGCTATGAAATTATATACAATATGTTACAATTAATTACCAGAAGTTACTGGAATGAAGAAATACATTCCATAAAAGGACATTTATTTTGCCAGCATATATGATTCAAATTAAAATGAATTCCAAACATCAATAATAAACACATTTGTAAAGATTTTACATGAAATCACATGCAATATATTATTATAATAAAGTATTGTAGGCCTCCAGGATATGCCACAGGGTCATGGCTGGTCACTTTATCTGAGGTCCATAACAAGAGTCTGCATGGGATGGCTGAACTCAATGAGAGTTTCTACAAAGGACACATCACACTAACATCATGATGGAATACCCTTTCTTTATAGTGAATAATAAAAATATTACTGAACCATGTAGTTAAATGTATTCATTATATTAATTATAACCAATTATTATCATTTCATAATACTTTTTAGTTTTAATTTTCCCTTCTTAAGGCTCAACAATTTGTTTTTATAAAAAAAATCTAGCTTTTCAGTTCACGGTCACTAAGTCACATTCAACATTTCTGACTATTTATCATTTTTTTCTTTTGGTAAAAATCAAAAATGATGTAGAGTTGATGGAGTTCTAATCTGCCCCTGATATGGGAAAACATTAGTTTTTCTGGAATTTAAATGTTTTTGACCTAATTAAGCTGTTATGATTGACCATCCTAGATGAGGAGAATTAGCTCATCAGTGGTTAGTATTCATACTGACAACAACAGTGCTGTACTCTGATTCATCAAACACATTGCATCACTTTAGGAAATCTCCTTGGTTCAGCCTACATGCAGTATGATGTGTTTTGCAATGTTTGATTGATTTGTTCACTTTCAATGTTACTTGACACACGCAATGATATGCTAGCACGAGTTCTTTGATTGGATTCTTTGTCTCTGCCTCACCATGTTAACACTTTCACAAGTTCCATTTTGTTTTGTTTTCTCTCTCTTCCCTTAAAGCACAAGATTCAGCTGACCTAGTACTCTTAATTGATGGATCAGAGAACGTTGGAGCAGCAAACTTCCCCTTTGTGCGCAATTTGGTTTTGAGAATCATTGAGCCCCTTGATGTGGGCAGGGACACTTTTCGTGTGGCCTTGGCCCTGTACAACGGCAACCCACAGATAAAGTTCTATCTAAATAGCTATGACAGCAAATCATCAGTCCTGGAAGCGGTGAAGGGCCTTTCCTACTCAGGGGGTGATGAATCTAACCTGGGGAGGAAGTAGCCAAGAGCCTTTTAAGCCAAACAGCTGGGGGCAGGGCCGACGAGGGTGTGCCCCAGATGTTGGTGGTTATGGGTGCTGGGCCGTCCACTGATGATACTGGTGCCGGTGACCGGGCCCTTAAGAGGGCCAGCGTTATCACATTCGGCGTGGCGATTGGTGACACGGCCAGTGCAGATCTGGAAGCAGTTGCTACAGATAAAAGTTTTGTCCTGTCAGCCCCTGATTTCAGAACAGTGGCGAGCACGGGTGACCAGCTGCTCCCATTCATTAACGGGGTGGTCCAGCGCACCATTATAGTTCAGAACGAGTTCACAGAAGGTATGTAACTTCTCTGTAAATGTTGGCGAGGCATTGTGGTTGTGGATGGGGACTTAAAAAAGGAAAAGCCCTAAAGAGCTCATAATGAATGTAATAATAGGTACAAGGTAATATATGCTTGTGCTAAACTTGAAATTGCTATAATCTCAATCGTAGTAAGGGCGTTTAACAGAAGTGGTAATAACACATTAAACATTAGGAAAGTATTGTTCTCTACTTGAAATTTGACTAAGCTGCTGCAAATGTATAGATCCACACAGTTCCATTGATCCATTGTAAAGACACCCAAGTCAACGATCTGAAAAGCTGCATAGAATTGCAGAATGGGTTGTCCCCATATCATATCACTCACATACTGTATACCCAAATATATTCCTTGAGAGAGCTGAAAGTGTTTTGTAGTTATAAGTTCCTGCATTGAATTGAATAATTTTGTTGTTTTGCAAACGCAAAATGCATGCAGTTTATGTCTAGATAGCTTTTTTGTTGTCAAACTTTGAGAAAGAGAAAGTTCTAACAATTAATACAAAGTTCCAACAATCATTGCAATGCGGAGAACAAACACACTGGAAGTACATGGCCCCCCTATTAGGCTTTGTCAAATTCAATTCAATTATTTTATGAACTATATGAATGACCAAGACATAAAAAACAGGTATCATCAATGGAAATGGCATTTCATTAAAGCAACACCAAAGCACTTTTCCTCTTCGGTCCCCCTACAGGTTGGAAGCGGAATTGTCCATTACTGTTACCATTACCATTATTCTTATGTCTCATGCGTACTACAGATCCGCTACCCGATCTGGCAAACATTGCATAGTGCAGTTATAGCCGATAGAGGGTCGCAAAGCGAATGCAGAAGTGCCGTTCACACTGTTACGAGTTGATGAACCACTGAAACAATTTTGGAAACATTATTTTAAGATACAAAAGAATCTTTGGTGTTGCTTCAAGGGCCAAAGTTCAGTGTCAATTCCAGGCTATGTATTTTAATTTCACATTTTTTTGATTAATCATTAATGTTATTCAGCATTTCTATTCATGTTCTAATCTTAAATTAAACTTTCTTTGGTACAATATATCTTGTCCATATGCAGCAAAAAATGATCTTTGATTTTGATTGCAAATCCTAATTCATACCTTATGAGAACACATGTAAAATTTTACATTTAGAACGCGTCCATATTTTTCCTCCTATGTCAATATTAGTTCACACATATGCTAAATAATCCGATCTAAATATAAATTATGAATCTAACTATTAAAATATATCCTTGGTGGGCTTTGGTAGCCCTTAGTACTTATAGATTTATTTTTATAAAATCTCTTAAAAACAGCTTTTATTCTCATATTAATGCATTTTCTTTTCAGTCTTGGCAGTTGGACCCCGAGACATCATTTTCCTCATCGACAGTACAATGGGTGCAACGCTTATCAACTCTGTGCGAGAATTCATCAAGCGTTTCGTCAACATCATGCCAATTGGTCCAGATGGAGTTCAAGTGGGTGTGGCCCAGTTCAGCAATATCCCTCGACTTGAGATGGATCTCAACTCTTATGGATCCAGGGAGGAATTAACTGCTGCTTTGGGCTCTATCAAACCGAGACCGGGACAGACAGTCAACATTGGAGCAGCCTTGGACTTTGTGCGGACGAATATGCTGCGACCTGAGAAAGGCAGTCGTATTCAACAGAGGGTACCCCAGGTTTTACTGTTGATGACCAGTAAAAAGTCAAGTGACAGTGTGGAAGCACCTGCTATAGCCCTGCAGCAACTGGGAGTATTGACTCTAGCTGCGGGTTCCAAGACTGCGACGGAGAACGAGCTGCAGCAGATTGCCTTTGATGACACTGTTGCGTTCTATTTGAAAGACTTCCGCTCACTGCTTCACTACCCAAAGGCAATTGTCGATGCACTCTCCACTATAGCTGGGGTGGTGGTGACTGGAGGACCCACTGAGCCAGGTACTGCTTTGTCTTTCACGAACATCTACTACATTTAAAAAAAATATTTTTTGTCATCATTCAGTCAATGAAATAGATCAAAGTGAAATATACAGATAAGTGACAACTTAAAGGAAAACCTTGAATAAATAAGTGTATAAACAACAAATGCAGATGCTTTGGAACAATTGTGCTGCGTGATAAAATTAAGCAATTGAAATCTTCCTTTGTTGTATGAAAAATGCCACTGAACAAGTGGGAAATTGTGGACCGACCCGCTTTCCGCAACTATCATCGAACCACCAAAAAGGGAAATGTCTTTTGGATGAATAAATGGTGTCCCATAAAACATGAGCCATGAAATACAATTTAAAAAAGTCAAATTTTAGCACCAAAGCTGTGATTTTGAAAGCATCGCAATCGCAGAGATTACAATACTCAGGGACAGTATTATAGAAAAAATTGTGATTATTACATGACTCTTTTGGAGCTAAATAATGCTAGTTTAGCTGTGTGCTTACTTAGTTGTATGTATTATCAATAGAACTAAGTTTTTAATTGAGTAAACAATTATTTAAATACTTAATATTAGTGGTGCTTTCACACCTGAGCAGTTTGGTCCACTTAACCAAAACCTAGAGCACTTCGTTGGATAGTTTGTTTGTTTGTGGTGGTGTGAAAGCTCATTAGAACTCTGGTCTGCTTGAAAAAACGGGTTCTCGGTACGCTTCCAAGTGCGCTAAAGTTGGTTCACTTAAGGTGAGAATCCAATACATAAAAACAGGGCATTTAACTAGCCTGCAATTTCAACCTTGCAGGCTTATATATGATTTAAGAGATGATAACTTTCGAATCCATAACGTATCATAACCACACATCGCTCCTTATCTGTGGAACAAAACATCATAATCTCTCTCTCATCAGGGGCTGTCCTCTCCTTCACCCACTGTCTGTCAGCTGTTCATATTTTTCCCCTTCTTCTTTTTATTTAAATTTCAAATTTTTACAACCTGTGACACACAACCAAGGTGGTTAGCGTCTGTCAACAACCCATAGATCCTATGGCGCCATTTTGATGCTAACAAGCACTCACCCGCCGTTAGCATTCCATTTACTGTCATTCATTTTGACGTCACTTTGACAGCGAATAACTTTACATCTGAAGCGTATAAAGACTCTATTTGTCCATTGTTTATTTCTAAAGAAACACGACAATGTATAAAAGGCTCCAATACCTTGTATCTCACATTATGACTCCATAGCAGACGTTTTTGTAAAAATAGGGTAATGATTGTGTCATAACCACGCGACTTCGTCGCATAGTAGAGGAATTACCGTATAGTACAGGAGAAGCTGGCAGGCAGTTTCGACTTACATTAGCTGTTTAAGTTTAATTACTAATGTTAACTACCATTTTAGTTAGCAATAATTAGCCTGTGTCTATGTTATCTCCTTACATATACCTACGCTCTCCGTCTCTGCAAGATTGGGAATGATTGAGATTTCTCTTGGCACAGCTACCAGAAGACTTACAACTTTCAGACAGGTTGCTCACATCACATTTACGTGGTCTTTGGTGTTTTTTGCCCCCATCGTCTCCTCCCAGGCAGCGCGGCAATGGTTATGTTTAGGGTTAAGGTTAGGGTTAGCTGTCTGGAAGGCGCCGTTGGAGGCAAAAAACACCATCGAGCCATTTACGTCGTCTCTCTCAGTGGAGGCTGCGCAGTAACGCTCAGCCATCACCGGAAAAGTGCTTCCAATATCCTTCACTGGTCTCCGTCCAGAGCAACGGGATCTGTTGGTCCAGTTTACATACTGTCTATGCACACAACACAGTCCATTGTGAACAGAGCTCAGTGAAAACAGTGTGTCACTTCCCGTCAATTCTCCCCACCCACCCCCAACCCAGTTCAGGTCCTTAGCGGACTGGGGCACACAACACAGAACGTTATATAGACATCGATCAACTCTGGGCCCCTGACCTGAAATCCCCAATAATTACCTATATCTTGAGTGTCCATTGCACGCCGGTGTGCCATCCACACATCCACAAGGACTCCCAGTGTCCCCTACTCCCAAACAACAGATCAGTCCAATATCAGAACAGTACAGCACAAATGGGCCATCAGCTTGGCAGCACCACGTGCTCAAGGCACAGTGCCCGAGGTCTCCGCCTCATCAAAGAATGGGACAATAAAGAAAAATAAAAGACAGAGGTACTGTCCGGTTATACGGGCAGTCATGAAAATAAAAGTAAAGACACTGTGGAAAAAGCCAATGCGACTTAAGAATACCGATTCACAAAAAGGGTTTCATATGTTTGAACAGAAGAAGCATAGCTGAACACAGCCGAAACACGTTGCTACATCTCCGCTGCGACGATAATGTGGTCCACGGCGGTCCCATCTGGGCCAGGCAAAGTCAATTCAACCATGCCAGTTGAACGCCAACCATGCCAGCCAAGGCTAGTAGAGTCTTTAAAAGTACATAACGTAAATACACAAACAGCAATAAGAAAAGCTTGAGATAACATTAGCAAAGGGACGCCTGCAGCTATGACTCTTGAGGCAGTCTTACCAGAACAGTACACCGCGAAGCGGGGGGTTAGCTTGCGCCAGCATGCTGGGAGCTAACAGTGGACTATTGCTGAAAGCTATCAAGCCACCCCAGTCCCCCGTAAGGGCGTGAAGCTAGTAAAAACCAGCTATTCAGGCAGTTTTAACGTAGCCGTTATGTTGCCAGGCAAAATCAGTCCTCCGTGGGTCCCGAAATGCGTCGGCGCTGAGAAGAGATGAAATCCATGGCAGCCTCAGGGGAAGTGAGTTGGCTTTTTAGCCCCTCTCCGGTCCTAATGAATAACTTGGCTGGAAAGTGCAGAGTGGGCCTGAAGCCCAGGTTATAGAGCTGTTTCATCATATGTCAGTATGCAGAGCGTTGCTTGATTACCTCGGGAGAGTAGTCCTCAAAGATGTGGATCGGGGAGCCCTTGTATTTCAGCTTGCCCTGAAGCCTTCGAGCCTTGCGTACAACCAACTCCCGGGTCTGAAATCTGTGGAACTACAACACAACAGCTCGGCTTCTCGTCGGGGCTCAGTCTCTGGGCTAACGTTCAGTAAACTCATTCCAGTTCCGGGTCTGTTTGCCAAGAACCTCCGCTAAAATTTGAGGAAAACAAGCCATCGGTTGAGCACCTCCAATGTTCTCAGGGAGGCCGACTCTTCTTAAATTTATATCTTCGGTGTCTGTTTTCAAGATCGATGAGTTTAGCTTGTAGCTTAGCGTTCACCTCAGACACCGCAGCTAGCTTAGCCTCCACATTTTTCACGTCATGGCTCGTGTTAGCAAATTGTCTCCAATGATGAAAGACACTGTTGGTGATCCAATATAGTAGTCTGGATATACTCTAGTCTTGCCTCGAGTTTGGAAAACGCCGTGTTGAATTTGGCATGGAAAGGCTTGATCTCAGTCAGAAGCGAGGCCTTGTGCTCAGCTAGCGTGGCCGTTAGCGTGGCTACCACGATGCTTGGCAATGAATCAACCTTCTTCGGGACGTCTATTTTCGACTTGCTGGCCATCCTCTAGTCGTGGCAAGGTGCTGCCAAATATAGTTGAATATAAGTAGTTGTCACAGCGCTTTGGCTGGACTGTAAAGAAGGTTAAAGATAAGGAGAGTGGGAGCGAGGGAAGAACACGACCGCTCCACCACACCGCCACACCGGAAGCCTTTTCCAGTGTTGGCAACTCTTTTCCAATGAAAGTCGCTAGCACCAGCTCCAAAAGTCGCTAAAAGTAGCTAGATGACTTCATACGCTCATTTGCATATTTGTGACGTCATTACGCAATCATTTGCATAAAGCTTAGTGGTTGTGTCAGCAAGGTAGATACAAAGAAATAGAAATCTTTAGCCAACTAATCACAAATTCAATACAGGAATTTATTTTACCTTGTAATTATTACTTAGGTAGCCTATATTTGAAGTAAAAAAACAAAATTCTACAAAGGGAGGGAAAAAGTAACCCGGTCTCACGCCAGTTCGTAAATAGTTATTTTTATTTATTGATACGTGTACAGGTCACAATTTTCTCATTTATTTCGTGTATAGGTAACGATTTTCGACCGTTACCATTTCATAAACTGCCACGGGGAAATTAAACGCCACATGCCCGCAACAACAACGGGACGGACCGCCACACAGGGATGCGGTCCCCGGGCGCAGGGACACGATCAGCGGTCTCTGTGGCACGCAACAACAGGGACATGAAACACCACAACAACGGGAGAGTTGAGGTTAGGAAAAAAAGAACTGGAAAAGGAACCGTAAAAAAGAACTGGGAAAGGAACCGCCACATGTCGGACATGCCGACAACAATGGGACAGTTGTGGTTAGGAAGACAATAACACGGAAAGGAACTGCAACACGCAGGACGCAAACACCGGTCTCCGGGGTGAAAGTCCTGTATTGTTTGACCCATCCACCACCCCGACCAACCTCCCTACGCTTTTCATACTACCCCCTACCGTTGTGCTGTGATCACGAAATATGCTTCCCATTTAAATACATTAAATTAAAATTCGTAATCACTACACGAAAAAAACGACATATTCATGTCCTCTTCATGAATCAATAGATTCAATAACGTGACCATTTCACGAACTGCCATGAGACTGGGCTGGAAAAAGATCAATAAAGAATTCTCAAAGAAGGCTGGCTTGCCCAGGACCAGGCCAGCTCAGCAGCGTCTTTCTCCCGTCGCGTCCCACTATCTCTCCTACCTACATCGGCCCCCACACCCTTCTCCCCTCTCTACCTGCCTGCGCACTGTGCACAGTGCCTCTGCACATGAGGAGAGAGGGGAGGGGCTGCTCCTCTGCTCCTCAGTCACAGAACAGAAGAGAGAGGTGACTGTTTTGGCAGCCACAGGAGAGAAATACCTTGCATGGTCGCTGGACAATACTACAGAAAGTCGCCAGATTTGTCGCTAGTCGCTTTGTGAAACAAAGTCGCTAAGGGGGTCTGAAAAGTTGCTAAATCTAGCGACAAATTCACTAAGTTGGCAACACTGACCTTTTGTGAACTTAATTTAAATAAGTGATGACCAGCAACATACATTGCCAGGAAACACATTAAGTTACAAATTCACTGCCTTTAGCCTTCAGCATCTCAGAGATCATTTCTGTTTTTTCCATTGCTGAGAGACAACAAAATAATATTTCTGGGGGGTGGGCTTTGATAAATGTGTGGCCTCTTACCTGACTATTAGTTTACAGTGATGAGAACGAGTGCCCAAAGGAAAGACTCAACTTCATAGCATATACAGATAACTGTTTCAATGGGCATCATTTGAGCTATTATTGTGTCACTAACAGTGTTACATCATCCAGAGACTGAAATTATATGTACTTAGTATTACAAAGAGGACAATTTGTTTTGTTTTTGTGCTTTTCCCTAGTGATGGAGATAACCACAGTGCAGACTCAAAAAGTGGTTCGAGACATTGTCTTCCTTGTGGATGGATCAAACTACGTTGGCAGCAGTAACTTTCCCTATGTGAGAGCTTTCATCCTCAACGTGGTCAACCAGCTGGATGTACGTCCTGACAGAGTCAGGATTGGTCTCCTGCAGTTTGCTGAGAGCCAAAATATTGAATTTCATCTGAACAGCTACAGTAGCAGGCAAGATGTTGTGAATAAAATCTCTCAACTCAGGCTGACTGGAGGCTCAGTTTTGAATACAGGAGCTGCCATGAATTATGCCCTTGCCAACATGTTCCAGCCATCAACTGGGTCACGTAGGAAGCAGGGAGTCCAGCAGGTGTTGGTTCTGATCACAGGTGGTCCAGTCCAGGATCAGGCTAAAAACGCAGCTGACAAATTGGCTCTTGCTGGTGTTTTGACCTTCACAGTCAGTTCTGGGCAAGCAGATGAAGCCCTAATGAGAACAGTTGCCTTTGTTGAAGATTTGGCTTACCATGAAACAAGCTTCTCAAATTTGCCAGCTCTGGCTGAACAAATAATGCCAAAGTTGATAACAGTGGTTGGTGATACAGATGTGACAGAAACAACATTCCCTGTGGAAACTGGTGAGTTTTTTTGTATATCTCCGTTTCAATTAATGAAACACATGTTATTTTATGAACTATATGAATGACCAAGACATAAAAAACAGGTATCATCAATGGAAATGGCATTTCATTAAACACCAAAGCACTTTTCCTCTTCGGTCCCCCTATAGGTTGGAAGCGGAATTGTCCATTACTGTTACCATTACCATTATTCTTATGTCTCATGCGAACTACAGATCCGCTACCCGATCTGGCAAACATTGCATAGTGCGGTTATAGCCGATAGAGGGTCGCAAAGTGAATGCAGAAGTGCCGTTCACCCTGTTATGAGTTGATGAACCACTGAAACGATTTTGGAAACATTATTTTAAGGTACAAAAGAATCTTTGGTGTTGCTTCAAGGGCCAAAGTCTAGTGTCAATTCCAGGCTATGTATTTTAATTTCACATTTTGTTGATAAATCATTAATGTTATTCAGCATTTCTCTTCATGTCCTAATCTTAAATTAAACTTTCTTTGGTACAATATATCTTGTCCGTATGCAGCAAAAAAATTATCTTTGATTTTGGTTGCAAATCCTGATTCATACCTTATGAGAACACATGTAAAATTTTACATTTAGAAGGCGTCCATATTTTTCCTCCTATGTCAATATTAGTTCACACATATGCTAAATAATCCAATCTAAATATAAATTATGAATCTAACTATTAAAATATATCCTTGGTGGGCTTTGGTAGCCCTTAGTACAATAGATTTATTTTTATAAAATCTCTTAAAAACAGCTTTTATTCTCATATTAATGCATTTTCTTTTCTTTTCAGTCTTGGCAGTTGGACCACGAGACATCATTTTCCTCATCGACAGTACAATGGGTGCAACGCTTATCAACTCTGTGCGAGAATTCATCAAGCGTTTCGTCAACATCATGCCAATTGGTCCAGATGGAGTTCAAGTGGGCGTGGCCCAGTTCAGCAATATCCCTCGACTTGAGATGGATCTCAACTCCTATGGATCCAGGGAGGAATTAACTGCTGCTTTGGGCTCTATCAAACCGAGACCGGGACAGACAGTCAACATTGGAGCAGCCTTGGACTTTGTGCGGACGAATATGCTGCGGCCTGAGAAAGGCAGTCGTATTCAACAGGGGGTACCCCAGGTTTTACTGTTGATGACCAGTAAAAAGTCAAGTGACAGTGTGGAAGCACCTGCTATAGCCCTGCAGCGACTGGGAGTATTGACTCTAGCTGCGGGTTCCAAGACTGCGACGGAGAACGAGCTGCGGCAGATTGCCTTTGCTGACAGTGTTGCGTTCTATTTGAAAGACTTCCGCTCACTGCTTCGCTACCCAAAGGCAACTGTCGATGCGCTCTCCACTCTAGCTGGGGTGGTGGTGACTGAAGGACCCACTGAGCCAGGTACTGCTTTGTCTTTCACGAACATCTACTACATTTTAAAAATAACTTTTGTCATCATTCAGTCAATGAAATTGATGAAAGTGAAATACACAGATAAGTGACAACTTAAAGGAAACCCTTGAATACATAAGTGGAAACACAACAAATGCAGATGCTTCGGAACAATTGTGCTGCGTGATAAAATTAAGCAATTGAAATCTTCCTTTGTTGTATGAAAAATCAAAAAAAAAAAGTGGGAAACTGTGGACCGACCCGCTTTCCACCACTATCATCAAACCACCAAAAAGGGAAATGTCTTTTGGATGAATGAATGGTGTCCCATGAAACATGAGACATGAAATACAATTTTAAAAAAAGTCAAATTTTAGCACCAGAGCTGTGATTTTGAAAGCATCGCAGTCGCAGATTACAATACTCAGGGATAGTATTGTGAAAAAATTATTACATGACTTTTGGAGCTAAATAATGCTAGTTTAGCTGTATGCTTATTTAGTTGTATGTATTATCAATATAACTAAGTTTTTAATTGAGTAAACAATTATTTAAATACTTAATATTAGTGGTGCTTTCACACCTGAGCAGTTTGGTCCACATAACCAAACCCTAGAGCACTTCGTTGGATAGTTGGGTTTGTTTGTGGTGGTGTGAAAGCTCATTAGAACTCTGGTCTGCTTGAAAAAACGGGTTCTCGGTACGCTTCCAAGTGCGCTAAAGTTGGTTCACTTAAGGTGAGAATGCAATCCAACCAAAATAAAAGAAGTGAACCAAAAACAGGGCATTTAACTAGCCTATATATGATTTAAGAGATGATAACTTTCAAATCCATAACGTATCATAACCACACATCGCTCCTTATCTGTGGAACAAAACTCTCTCTCTCATCAGGGGCTGTCCTCTCCTTCACCCACTGTCTGTCAGCTGCTCATATTTTTCACCTTCTTTTTTTTTTTTCTTTTTTTTTCAACTCTTTTTATTTAAATTTCAAATTTTTACAACCTGTGACACACAACCAAGGTGGTTAGCGTCTGTCAACAACCCTTAGATCCTATGGCGCCATTTTGATGCTAATAAGCACTCACCCGCCGTTAGCAATCCATTTACTGTCATTCATTTTGACGTCACTTTGACAGCGAATAACTTAACATCTGAAGTGTTTAAAGACTCTATTTGTCCATTGTTTATTTCTAAAGAAACACGACAATGTATAAAAGGCTCCATTACCTTGTATCTCCCGTTATGACTCCGTAGCAGACGTTTTTATAAAAATAGGCTAATGATTGTGTCATGACCACGCAACTTACTGTCGCATAGTAGAGGAATTACCATATAGTACAGGAGAAGCTCGCAGGCAGTTTGGACTTACATTAGCTGTTTAAGTTTAATTACTAATGTTAACTAGCATTTTAGTTAGCAATAATTAGCCTGTGCCCATGTTATCTCCTTATATATACCTATGCTCTCCGTCTCTGCAAAATTGGCAATGATTGAGATTTCTCTTGGCACAGCTACCAGAAGACTTACAACTTTCAAACAGGTTGCTCACGTCACATTGACGTGGTCTTTGGTGTTTTTTGCCCCCAAAGTCTCCTCCCAGGCAGCGCGGCAATGGTTATGTTTAGGGTTAAGGTTAGGGTTAGCTGCCTGGAAGGCGCCGTTGGAGGCAAAAAACACCATCGAGCCATTTACGTCATCTCTCTCAGTTGGAGGCTGCTCAGTAATGCTCAGACATCACCGGAAAAGTGCTTCTAATATCCTTCACTGGTCTCCGTCCAGAGCAACGGGATCTGTTGGTCCAGTTTACATACTGTCTATGCACACAACACAGTCCATTGTGAACAGAGCTCAGTGAAAACAGTGTGTCACTTCCCATCAATTCTCCCCACCCACCCCCAAACCAACCCAGTTCAGGTCCTTAGCGGACTGGGGCACACAACACAGAACGTTACATAGACATCGATCAACTCTGGGCCCCTGACCTGAAATCCCCAATAATTACCTATATCTTGAGTGTCCATTGCACGGCGGTGTGCCATCCGCACATCCACAAGGACTCCCAGTGTCCCCAACTCCCAAACAACAGATCAGTCCAATATCAGAACAGTACAGCACAAACGGGCCATCAGCTTGGCAGCACCACGTGCTAAAGGCACAGTGCCCGAGGTCTCCGCCTCATCAAAGAAAGGGACAATAAAGAAAAATAAAAAACAGAGGTACTGTCCTGTTATACGGGCAGTCATGAAAATAAAAGTAAAGACACTGTGGAAAAAGCCAATGCGACTTAAGAATACCGATTCACAAAAAGGGTTTCATATGTTTGAACAGAAGAAGCATAGCTGAACACAGCCGAAACACGTTGCTACATCTCCGCCTCGACGATAATGTGGTCCACGGCGGTCCCATCTGGGCCAGGCAAAGTCAATTCAACCGTGCCAGTTGAACGCCAACCATGCCAGCCAAGGCTAGTAGAGTCTTTAAAGTACATAACGTAAATACACAAACGGCAATAAGAAAAGCTTGAGATAACATTAGCAAAGGGACGCTTGAGGTAACATTAGCAACCTGCAGCTATGACTCTTGAGGCAGTCTTACCAGAACAGTACACCGCGAAGCGGGGGGTTAGCTTGCGCCAGCATGCTGGGAGCTAACAGTGGACTATTGCTGAAAGCTATCAAGCCACCCCAGTCCCCCGTAAGGGCGTGAAGCTAGTAAAAACCAGCTATTCAGGCAGTTTTAACGTAGCCGTTATGTTGCCAGGCAAAATCAGTCCTCCGTGGGTCCCGAGATGCGTCGGCGCTGAGAAGAGATGAAATCCATGGCAGCCTCAGGGGAAGTGAGTTGGCTTTTTAGCCCCTCTCCGGTCCTAATGAATAACTTGGCTGGAAAGTGCAGAGTGGGCCTGAAGCCCAGGTTATAGAGCTGTTTCATCATATGTCAGTATGCAGAGCGTTGCTTGATTACCTCGGGAGAGTAGTCCTCAAAGATGTGGATCGGGGAGCCCTTGTATTTCAGCTTGCCCTGAAGCCTTCGAGCCTTGCGTACAACCAACTCCCGGGTCTGAAATCTGTGGAACTACAACACGACAGCTCGGCTTCTCGTCGGGGCTCAGTCTCTGGGCTAACGTTCAGTAAACTCGTTCCAGTTCCGGGTCTGTTCGCCAAGAACCTCCGCTAAAATTTGAGGAAAACAAGCCATCGGTTGAGCACCTCCAATGTTCTCAGGGAGGCCGACTCTTCTTAAATTTATATCTTTGGTGTCTGTTTTCAAGATCGATGAGTTTAGCTTGTAGCTTAGCGTTCACCTCAGACACCGCAGCTAGCTTAGCCTCCACATTTTTCACGTCATGGCTTGTGTTAGCAAATTGTCTCCAATGATGAAAGACACTGTTGGTGATCCAATATAGTAGTCTGGATATACTCTAGTCTTGCCTCGAGTTTGGAAAACGCCGTGTTGAATTTGGCATGGAAAGGCTTGATCTCAGTCAGAAGCGAGGCCTTGTGCTCAGCTAGCGTGGCCGTTAGCGTGGCTACCACGATGCTTGGCAATGAATCAACCTTCTTCGGGACGTCTATTTTCGACTTGCTGGCCATCCTCTAGTCGTGGCAAGGTGCTGCCAAATATAGTTGAATATAAGTAGTTGTCACAGCGCTTTGGCTGGACTGTAAAGAAGGTTAAAGATAAGGAGAGTGGGAGCGAGGGAAGAACACGACCGCTCCACCACACCGCCACACCGGAAGCCTTTTCCAGTGTTGGCAACTCTTTTCCAATGAAAGTCGCTAGCACCAGCTCCAAAAGTCGCTAAAAGTAGCTAGATGACTTCATACGCTCATTTGCATATTTGTGACGTCATTATGCAATAATTTGCATAAAGCTTAGTGGTTGTGTCAGCAAGGTAGATACAAAGAAATAGAAATCTTTAGCCAACTAATCACAAATTCAATACAGGAATTTATTTTACCTTGTAATTATTACTTAGGTAGCCTATATTTGAAGTAAAAAAACAAAATTCTACAAAGGGAGGGAAAAAGTAACCCGGTCTCACGCCAGTTCGTAAAATTTTAAAAATTTTATTTATTGATACGTGTACAGGTCACAATTTTCTCGTTTATTTCATGTACAGGTAACGATTTTCGACCGTTACCATTTCACGAACTGTCACGGGGAAATTAAACGCCACACGGCCGCGACAACAACGGGACGGACCGCCACACAGGGATGCGGTCCCCGGGCGCAGGGACACGATCAGCGGTCTCTGTGGCACGCAACAACAGGGACATGAAACACCACAACAACGGGAGAGTTGAGGTTAGGAAAAAAAGAACTGGAAAAGGAACCGTAAAAAAGAACTGGGAAAGGAACCGCCACATGTCGGACATGCCGACAACAACGGGACGGTTGTGGTTAGGAAGACAATAACACGGAAAGGAACTGCAACACGCAGGACGCGAACCCCGGTCTCCGGGGTGAAAGTCCTGTATTGTTTGACCCATCCACCACCCCGACCAACCTCCCTACGCTTTTCATACTACCCCCTACCGTTGTCGTGCTGTGATCACGAAATATGCTTCCCATTTAAATACATTAAATTAAAATTCGTAATCACTACACGAAAAAAACGACATATTCATGTCCTCTTCATGAATCAATAGATTCAATAACGTGACCATTTCACGAACTGCCATGAGACTGGGCTGGAAAAAGATCAATAAAGAATTCTCAAAGAAGGCTGGCTTGCCCAGGACCAGGCCAGCTCAGCAGCGTCTTTCTCCCGTCGCGTCCCGCTATCTCTCCTACCTACATCGGCCCCCACACCCTTCTCCCCTCTCTATCTGCCTGCGCACAGTGCCTCTGCACATGAGGAGAGAGGAGAGGGGCTGCTCCTCTGCTCCTCAGTCACAGAACAGAAGAGAGAGGTGACTGTTTTGGCGGCCACAGGAGAGAAATACCTTGCATGGTTGCTGGACAATACTACAGAAAGTCGCCAGATTTGTCGCTAGTCGCTTTGTGAAACAAAGTCGCTAAGGGGGTCTGAAAAGTTGCTAAATCTAGCGACAAATTCACTAAGTTGGCAACACTGACCTTTTGTGAACTTAATTTAAATAAGTGATGACCAGCAACATACATTGCCAGGAAACACATTAAGTTACAAATTCACTGCCTTTAGCCTTCAGCATCTCAGAGATCATTTCTGTTTTTTCCATTGCTGAGAGACAACAAAATAATATTTCTGGGGGGTGGGCTTTGATAAATGTGTGGCCTCTTACCCGACTATTAGTTTACAGTGATGAGAACGAGTGCCCAAAGGAAAGACTCAACTTCATAGCATATACAGATAACTGTTTCAATGGGCATCATTTGAGCTATTATTGTGTCACTAACAGTGTTACATCATCCAGAGACTGAAATTATATGTACTTAGTATTACAAAGAGGACAATTTGTTTTGTTTTTGTGCTTTTCCCTAGTGATGGAGATAACCACAGTGCAGACTCAAAAAGTGGTTCGAGACATTGTCTTCCTTGTGGATGGATCAAACTACGTTGGCAGCAGTAACTTTTCCTATGTGAGAGCTTTCATCCTCAACGTGGTCAACCAGCTGGATGTACGTCCTGACAGAGTCAGGATTGGTCTCCTGCAGTTTGCTGAGAGCCAAAATATTGAATTTCATCTGAACAGCTACAGTAGCAGGCAAGATGTTGTGAATAAAATCTCTCAACTCAGGCTGACTGGAGGCTCAGTTTTGAATACAGGAGCTGCCATGAATTATGCCCTTGCCAACATGTTCCAGCCATCAACTGGGTCACGTAGGAAGCAGGGAGTCCAGCAGGTGTTGGTTCTGATCACAGGTGGTCCAGTCCAGGATCAGGCTAAAAACACAGCTGACAAATTGGCTCTTGCTGGTGTTTTGACCTTCACAGTCAGTTCTGGGCAAGCAGATGAAGCCCTAATGAGAACAGTTGCCTTTGTTGAAGATTTGGCTTACCATGAAACAAGCTTCTCAAATTTGCCAGCTCTGGCTGAACAAATAATGCCAAAGTTGATAACAGTGGTTGGTGATACAGATGTGACACAAACAATTCCTGAGGAAACTGGTGAGTTTTTTTATATCTCTGTTTCAATTAATGAAACAAATGTGACTTACATAAAGGTTTCCCTGGTAACATTGTTTTTGTTTTCCCTCAGATGTTGTTGCTGGAGCTGAAAGAGATGTTGCCTTTCTCATTGATGGCACAGAAAATGTCAGAAGAGATTTTGCCTACATCTGAGATTTTATCGTTAAAGTCTTTGAACCAGTTGATATTGGAAGTGTATTTTCTGCCTTTGCATCCAAAGCCAAACTATTTTTAAATATGTAAATGTAAATGTAAATGAGTGTTTGTCACTTGTGGTAAAAAAAAACTGAACAAGACCGGTGTGCAGACAAGAAAGGGTTGCTCTGGGTTTTTTTTACGGAGCAGCCACAAACACAATATAATCATCACAGTCAAAATGTCACCAGCTTTCAATAGTAGGCCCTTTATGTAGCCAGCAGCCTGCTGCAGGTTATTGAATGTCGAACAGCTCGACTCACAGCGTGTAACCGCCCTTCCACTAACATCCAGTCATATCTCTGAGCTTCTTTCTGCTTCATATAGTCAGTCACTGGTTGACTCTTGTGCACACACTTACTTGCTGAGACTTCTTGAGGAAATGGGACAACGGGGACTCAAAGCGGTGTTAGCAGGAGATACTAAACACTGGGGAGACGCTGCTTCACTGTTTACAAAGCTTTCAAATGTCTGTAAGGAAACATAAAGAATTGTAATCTTTGTGCAATAAATGTTCAAGCCACATGTGCATTAAGTCTGCTTGATTCTCCAAATGTTTTGGCTGTTTCCTCCATCAGGGCCATGTTGGAGGCTAAGCGTGACAGTTCCTTCTTCACCTTTTGAGACAGCAGTTTGGAAAGCTCTGGAACAAGCGGGTAAGTGAGGAGACCTCGAGCTGAGATTGTGTCAATATTTACGGTTGTTTCCCATTTCCTTACACAGTCAGTCCATCTGTTAGTTACTGTAAGTACAGCAGCATATTGCTGCCACTGTGACCAACAGAGGATTGGAAATCAGTCTGAAATATCGTGAAAAAAAAGTTTAAATGAGAGCATTTTTATGTTATAGCAAGATATTTTAAATCTGACGGGATTCTTATTACTAGATACCAGAGATGGGAGTAAGTCACACATGGGCAAGTCACAAGCAAGTCTCAAGTCTTAACCTTCAAGTCTCAAGCAAGTCCAAGTCATTTTTTTGTGACAATCAAGCAAGTCAAGTCAAGTCAAGTCATAGCTTTGGATCAAGCAAGTCACAAGTCAAGTCATACAAAAGTTTCCATTTTTAAACAAGCTACAGACCGTGGTTATGAACTGCTGGAGTTTTATTTGCATTTTTTCCTACTCAATATTCAAAAGACATTGCGTCCAAGCCACATACATCTGAACACTTTAAATTTATACAGATAAAAGCACAGTCTAAAACTGATATTAGGCCAACAATAAATCAACATACATATTTGTTCAATATGCCTCAAACATGACGTCAAATCATGAAATTCATTCAAACAATTCAAGTATAATGGTTTCTAGTCAAATAATATTCTTCAAACATGCCTCACTTTTATGGGACAGAAACACATCCAACACAGAGGGATCCATGACGTTAAGTTACTAGCCGTAGCCAGTCTCGTTTACTGCAGGTCTGCTGCCGCATGCCGCCGCGTCATCATATTAACGGGTTCCCGCGCATGCAACAGCACTAAAATCATAAAGTTAACTCTTCCTCAATATCAGAAGGGGAAAATATACATTTATTAAACAGAAAGTCAAGTCTTTTCAAGTCATTTGACTCAAGTCTAAGTCAAGTCTCAAGTCATGAATATCAACTTATGTTACTTATGTTGGAGCTAACCTAACGGCCAAACTAGCTCTACGTGACCCAAATATTACTCGATTTGTCGGGAGTCAGTAGATGTACAGATCCCCATGTCTGGCAAGCATCGCTAAATCTAATTTAACATGAAGATAGATAGATAGATAGATAGATAGATAGATAGGCACCACCCTGGAACTTCAGGGGCCAATAACCGAACTGTGAAATAGTCTCATTAGGTGGTAGCCTATTCCTTTAAAATACAGATCTTAACTTGGTTAACTATCTGGTATTCTTTAAAGGCACAAAAGGAAGGGTGAATCCAAGCAACGACCTGTTTAACCATCCATCCATCCATCCATCTTCGTCCACTTATCCGGTATCGGATGGCGGGGGTAGCAGCTCCAGCAGGGGACCCCAAACTTCCCTTTCCCGAGCCACATTAACCAGCTCCGACTGGGGGATCCCGAGGCGTTCCCAGGCCAGGTTGGAGATATAATCCCTCCACCTAGTCCTGGGTCTTCCCTAAGGCCTCCTCCCAGCTGGACGTGCCTGGAACACCTCCCTAGGGAGGCGCCCAGGGTGCATCCTTACCAGATGCCCAAACCACCTCAACTGGCTCCTTTCGACGCGAAGGAGCAGTAGCTCTACTCCGAGCTCCTCACGGATGACTGTGCTTCTCACCCTATCTCTAAGGGAGACGCCAGCCACCTTCCTGAGGAAACCCATTTCGGCCGCTTGTACCCTGGATCTTGTTCTTTCGGTCATGATCCAGCCTTCATGACCATAGGTGAGGGTAGGAACGAAAACTGACCAGTAGATTGAGAGCTTTGCCTTCTGGCTCAGCTCTCTTTTCATCACAACGGTGCGATAAATTGAATGTAATACCGCACCCGCTGCGCCGATTCTCCGACCAATCTCCCGCTCCATTGTCCCCTCACTCACGAACAAGACCCCAAGGTACTTGAACTCCTTCACTTGGGGTAAGGACTCATTCCCTACCTGGAGAAGGCACTCCATCGGTTTCCTGCTGAGAACCATGGCCTCAGATTTAGAGGTGCTGATCCTCATCCCAGCCGCTTCACACTCGGTTGCGAACCGATCCAGTGAGTGCTGAAGGTCACAGGCCGATGATGCCATCAGGACCACATAATCTGCAAAAAGCAGCGATGAGATCCCCAGCCCACTAAACTGCAACCCCTCCCCACCCCGACTACGCCTCGATATCCTGTCCATAAATACTACAAACAGGATTGGTGACAAAGCGCAGCCCTGGCGGAGGCCAACCCTCACATGAAACGAGTCCGACTTACTGCCGAGAACCCGGACACAGCTCTTGCTTTGGTCATACAGAGATTGGATGGCCCTGAGAAGGGACCCCCTCACCCCATACTCCCGCAGCACCTTCCACAGTATCTCCCGGGGGACCCGGTCATATGCCTTCTCCAGATCCACAAAGCACATGTAGACCGGTTGGGCATACTCCCAGGCTCCCTCCAGGATCCTTGTGAGAGTGAAGATCTGATCCGTTGTTCCACGACCAGGACGGAATCCGCATTGTTCCTCTTCAACCTGAGGTTCGACTATCGGCCGAACAGTCCTTTCCAGCACCTTGGAGTAGACTTTACCGGGGAGCCTGAGAAGTGTGATAGCCCTGTAATTGGCACACACCCTCTGGTCCCCCTTTTTGAACAGGGAAACCACCACCCCAGTCTGCCACTCCTTAGGCACCGTCCCAGACTTCCACGCAATGTTGAAGAGGCATGTCAACCAAGACAACCCCTCCACACCCAGAGCTTTAAGCATTTCTGGACGGATCTCATCAATCCCTGGGGCTTTGCCACTGTGGAGTTGTTTAACTACCTCAGCGACTTCCACCAGGGAAATTGACGACAATCCTCCATCATCCTCCAGCTCTTCCTCAACCATAGAGGGCATATTAGCTGGATTTAGGAGTTCCTCAAAGTGCTCCTTCCACCGCCCTATTACCTCCTCAGTTGAGGTCAACAGCGTCCCATCCTTACTGTACACAGCTTGGATGGTTCCCCGCTTCCCCCTCCTGAGGTGGCGAATGGTTTTCCAGAAGCACCTTGGTGCCAACCGAAAGTCCTTCTCCATGTCTTCTTCAAACTTTTCCCACACCCGCTGCTTTGCCTCTTTCACGGCAGAGGCTGCAGCCCTTCGGGCCCTTCGGTACCTTGCAACTGCCTCCGGAGTCCTCTGGGATAACATATCCCGGAAGGACTCCTTCAGTCGGACGGCTTCCCTGACCACCGGTGTCCACCACAGCGTTCGAGGGTTACCGCCCCTTGAGGCACCTAAGACCCTAAGACCACAGCTCCCCGCCGCAGCTTCAGCAATGGAAACTTTGAACATTGTCTACTCAGGTTCAATGCCCCCAGCCTCCACAGGGATGCACGAAAAGTTCCGCCGGAGGTGTGAGTTGAAAGTCTGTCGGACAGGGGCCTCTTCCAGACGTTCCCAATTTACCCGGACTACCCGTTTGGGCTTACCAGGTCTGTCCAGAGTCTTCCCCCACCCCCTGACCCAACTCACCACCAGATGGTGATCAGTTGACAGCGCCGCCCCTCTCTTCACCCGAGTGTCCAAAACATACGGCCTCAGATCAGATGAAACGATTATAAAATCGATCATTGATCTTTGGCCTAGGGTGCTCTGGTACCAAGTACACTTATGAGCATCCCTATGTTCGAACATGGTGTTTGTTATAGACAATCCATGACTAGCACAGAAGTCCAACAACAAACAACCACTCTGGTTTAGATCAGGGAGGCCGTTCCTCCCAATCACGCCTCTCGATGTATCACCATCATTGCCCACGTGCACGTTGAAGTCCCCCAGCAGAACTATGGAGTCCCCTTACTGGAGCCCCATACAGGACTCCATTCAAGGTCTCCAAGAAGGCCAAATACTCCGAAATCAACTCTAAATCAAATGGTATCTGTACATCTTTGCTAAGCGCAAACTAGCACATAAAGGGAGGGTTATGCCTCTTTTTCAAATCATTTTGGAGGGTCATAGAAAAATTATTACTGGCGAGGGTAGGGTCAAGTCTTTTTAGCTTAAAGGTCCCAAAACTCCCCCGGTGGCCCCTTAAATAAATAACGAACAGTCCCTAAGGGCATAAGGTTGGTCATTGTTTCCTCTAATGTTGTTTGTATTTTGAGTCACTTTATGATATACTGTTTAAGAGTTTTACGGACTTGGAGATGAGTATGTGCAAGTAAAGCTAGCATGTTAACATATTAGCCTGCAGTTAATATTACCAGGCTAATGAGCCTGTTTACATGAAAGGGTTTAACTTCAGAGATAGAAATGCAATTACTACAGTATATTGGATGTGACAGAAGGTTCAAAGGAGAATCATTTTATATTTAATTGAATATTTCATTATAATTAAGGTAGATTTCTGAAAATCAAGTGAATAAAAACAAGAAGTAACACTCAATTTAAGCACTCAAAGGGACCTTTACAATAATGTATGTGTAAACGGGGTATATTTAAAGTAAAATTATTTAGTTTTCTTTGTTTTCTCAGCTCTTACAGGGGTTAGAGGCAGTGTGTTCAAGGCATGTTTGAAACTGCAAAGGAAAAAGGAAGTCTTTGTGAACCATTAGTTAAAGAGAGCCAGACCATCTTTCAGCCAGCGAGGCTACACTATGATAATGATTATTTATGGTCCATAGTACACTGTGATCTATATAAACAAAGATTTGAATGCTATGATTGCTGGCTGTCAGATGCATCAATGCATTAATAGTCTGGACACAATCTGAGTCTTCAGTGGAAAGAGAGAAGTCAAACTCAGAATCAAATGAAAACCTTGTTTACATTTTGAATATGTGTGCATAACAGAAGGTTGTCATGAAGATTTGATTTCACATTGGCAATGTTTCACTAATGTTTAAAAGCTGCGTTTAAGTCAAAGAGTATTAATAAACTATGAATCATTGTTTAGTAATGCTTATTCAGCACTCTTATGCATTTATCAAGTGTTAATTAAGGTGTATATGTTTTCAACTTTACAATAAGGCTCACAAAGAGCATTAATAACTGTTTAGTTATGGTTTAGTAATGCTTATTCAAGATTATACATTTATCAAGTGTTAGTTAAGGTGCATATGTTCTCAACTTTACAATAAGGCTATCAAAGAGCATTTATAACTGTTTAGTTATGGTTTAGTAATGCTTATTCAGTATTATTAGACATTAATCAAATGTTAGTTAAGGTACATATGTTTTCAACTTTACAATAAGGCTATCAAAGGGCATTAATAACTGTTAAATTATGGTTTATTAATGCTTATTCAGTATTGTTATACATAAATTAAGTGTTAGTTAAAGGGATACGTCACTGATTAGCATTAAGCTTTGTATCAGTAGAAACCCAGTAATATTTTCGAATGACTGTGGTTCCCTCCCTCATGTCCCCCTGAGACAAGAGATCTCTGTATTGTGGGTCTGGAAAAAATCTTCCGATGACGGAAAACAACGATTTTTGCGTCATCAGAGGCATTTTTGCCCAGAGTCTGTGGACTACAGCCAGCTAGTTCCACGTTTTCAACCCGCCCATAGTAGGGGCATACTCTTTAACAGAAAGGTCGACTTCCTTAGAAATCCTTTTTTTTTTTTTTTTAGAAATCCACTTAGAATAATAATCTGAGCCTGTCAGTGGGAAAACGAGCACTTTTATGAACGTAAATACAAGCTGGACAATTGTCCTATTAACTTACATTGTAGCTTGTTTCACCATTTCAAACTGCAGAGATCTCGTTTAATACTGGACCAATGTCAAAGGAAAATACTTCCTCAATAGTTTTAATTGTATCCGATACTCAATGAGCTGTTGCAGAAACAAGCCCAGCGTGAAGCAATAAAGCAAAAGCTGTCAGATGAATGTAGTGCAGTAAACATTACAACATTTCCCTCTGAGGTGTAGTGGAGTACAAGTATGAAGTAGCAGCAGGGGCAATTCTAGGATCAGAACTTTAGGGTGGCTCAGCCCCTAATGAGAATGTGACATGGGTATAGTGCATGCAAAAGTGTGAATCTGCAGCATGAAATTACCAACTTCTTCACAATCTCCTGCTCTCCCTCTGACAGATAGAGACTCAGCCAAAGGCCTGAGTCTGGCACAACCTCCTCAACCAGAATCTAAGCTTTCCAGTGATATTAGCGGCAGTTGCTGTGACAAATGGTTTGTGAGAAAATTAACATTGAACTTACATGAAATGTTATCATATTTGCATTATGCATACATCTCTGCACACCCATTACTCTCTGTGAAATATCTCACAAACTCTTCACTCAACACAGGCATCGGTACAACAAGTGGTTCCCGGGTAATCCGGTTTTGAAATTGCAACAACATTTCTACATGGTCTCCAACTTTGGGCCAAAATTATAATGTATTCTCATGTAAACTATTTATGTCAGCACAGATATTTTTGTAAATTGCTTAGTCAGTGTATCCCACCATAATGGTTATTATATTGCCAGATTCCAGACAATCCCACTTACTTATATATATCCCACTTACAAATATGAATATATATTTCTACTGGTATGCTTCCTAGTGACATTAATGCAGAAATATTAAGAAAAAACTATTCCACCTGTGTGTGCATGGTTAAAATTCTGAAGTGCAAAATAGTTCAGGCTACAGCACAAGTATTTCCATCCATAGATAAGAATAATCAAGTCTAACCTCTGAATTTCTTTTCAAAGTGCACCAGATTGATGCATTTAAACAGTAAAATAGACAACATTTTCTTACAGGGGAGCATGCCCATGGACCCCTCTAGGGGGGCCCTGGGGCAGTGTCCCCGTTTTAAGTTTTATAAAGATAAAAACATGACCTTTTTTGGAGTATTTATGCTTCTGAGCTGAAAATGTCCCCGGATTTTGTCTCAGAAATCTGGTCACCATAGCCCATAGGGGGTTGGACTGTCTTTACACGAAGCTTGCCGAAGTAAGCCGAGTGTCAGCCATCCTGAAGCTTCGCTAAACAGTGTTTTCAGCAGCAAACTTTTACAACAATTATGTGCATTTTAACTACCACACATGTGTACCACCGGGAAACATTGGTACAGATCGGAGAATATGCAGGAAACTTTATTACAGACGGAATACTCAACACACTACCCAAGCTTCGCCTGCTACGGAGACCAGCACCTCAGCCTGCAGTGTCGTCCGATGCCGCTAGCCGGGGAAAGGGACCTCAACAGCGGTGTGCAGGAGTTAGAGCTAGGAGGAAAGCTAACGCTAGCCAGCCACCTGTCCTAGAAATGCCCCTGAACAACAGTGTACCGGACTATCCAGCTACCAGGCCTGCTGCTCTGTCGCCGGGTAAGACTAGTGAAGGTGGGCTGTGTTAACACGGACTGGTGCAGAAATGTATCCAACTAAGTGCTAACTGCTGGTGGAGTTTGTGACTGTTGAATGCCGACCATTCTACATTCCACGCAAATTTACGGCTGTGTTTACACTTGGTGTTTATAGCCCACCAAGCGCTAATGCTAGTATGCGTTAGCTGAACTTTACTGAGCCTATAATGTGTGTGCACTAACACAGCCTGTTTCGTGTGTCGTTTTTATATATTTTAAATGTGTAACACCACTTGAGCCACGGTGAAACGTTGTTTTTCGTGTATATGGTTGAAATGACAATAAAACACACTTGAGTTGAGTTGAATGCCTCACTGTCTGTCTGTAAACGGTAGGCGTGGCTTGGGAGCCTAATGCCGCGTTCTATTTACCTCGCAACTCAGTTTTTACAAGGTCAAAGTCGTAAACACGCCCCCTGACCTCGTATTTACGAGTTCAGAACTCGTACAACCTCGCAGTAGCGCAAGTTCAAAATCCAACATGGCTGCCCCCTGTATCAACAGTTGAAAGCTGCAGTAACATAAAGTTATAAGCACTTCTGTCTTTTTTTTGTGATCAAATGTTTTTTATTTTTATATTATTAAAGGAAATAAACAACTACAAACTACAAACAATACACCGAGACAGAGAACGTGTCCCAGGGCCAGAAAGAGAAAAAATAAATAAATAAAAAAAGGGGGGTAAACGAAGAGGAAAGACGGGAGGAAGGGAGACAAAAACAACAAGCAGAAACAGACACACACAAACACATACACAAACAGACACAAACACAGACAGACACAAGATAAGGAATCAAAACATTGACAGAAACAGGCACAGTAACATTAAACAAGGCAGATATTTTGGATGCAATGCTGTTCCAGAACCGACTGACGGGAGAACACTCCCAGATAATGTGAAAATATGTGCCTTGTGCTTTTATTGGGCAGAGGGTGCATAACGGGCTGTTAATTATATTCATGTGGTGCATTTTCACAGGGGTGAGATATGTCCTATGAATAATAAGCACTTCTGTCTTATTTGTGTCTCACTAAATCAGTCGTTCACACAAGCATGTCCAACTTCTATCTGTGGACATGTTATTACGCTGTTTGCATGCACAAAAAACGGCGTAATGCGTTGTTATCAACTGGTTGCTAACAATAGCTAACCGGGCTAGAGCTAATGAAAACAATGAAAATCCGACTTTTAAATAGAACGCATTCAACTCGGGTATGACGTCATTCCCAGTTGCGTCTTCCGAGTTCCGAGGTAACTAGAACGCGGCATAAAGCAGCGAAGCAAGTGCATTCTGGGATTTAGTGTCTATCATCCACATGAGCCAAAAACACATTTTCTGGCTTTTCTTGGCCTAGAAGGCACCAATTTCAATTTTTTTCACATTTTTACTATATAAGTGACCCAATTTAAAGATATATTCATCTTTCAAACGGTGAAATATCCCTTTAAGGTGCATATGTTCTCAACTTTAAAATAAGGCTATCAAAGAGCATTAATAACTGTTTAGTTATGGTTTAGTAATGCTTATTCAGTATTATTATACATTTATCAAGTGACCAGTTATGGTTAGGTAATGATTATATAGCATGCACAATAATTTATATAGGTTGGGCTTTAAGTTAATGTCTACATGAAGCCAAAGGAACAAGCAAACCTCTGCATGGAGACTATGGAGTCTTTTCACTGATCTCACCTTCTACCAAAAGTAAGTTATATGTTGGAGGATGGACAAATATAGTGGACAAAAGTATGTGGAAATAAACAAATAAACAATAAAAACAGTTTTCTCCTAATGAGATGGCTTGGCTGTGAACCTTAAGACATACATGCTATCAAACATCTTTATCAACCACCTAGTAATATTAGAAAATACCTTAATTAACATCAACTAAGGGTTTACTTGTTATCAAGAGACGTTTGTTAACATTTACCTAATGTTTAATATTGTATGATTAACTGTTAAGCGATGCTTATTACTGTAATAACTAATGTAAATATCATTTTACAAACCATTAAACAATGAATCAATCATACCTAAGTTAACATTAACAACATTTGTAAATGATAGTTAGACACTTTAGTTAGCTGTTATTTCCAGTTCAGGCTTTTTAGTACATTAACTAATGTTAAAATATACACCTTTGTTAACTGTTATTAACAGTTAGTCAAGGCTTGTTACTGCATTAACTAATTGTAAAATATACACATTATTTAACTGTTATTAACAGTTAGTCAAGGCATTAACAAATGATAAATAAGACGCCTTAGTTAACTGTTACTAACAGTTTGTCCGGGCTTTTTACTATATTAACTAATAGTAAAAGAGACACCTTAGTTAACTGTGATTAACAGTTAGTTAAGGCATTAACTAATGGTAAATAATGCATCAAATAATACCGTAGTTAACATTAACAAACATGAGCATTGTAAATAAATGTTTATTAGACACCTTATTTAACTGTAATTAATAGTTAATTAATGCTTATTAATGCATTAAGTAATGCTAATAGATGTACCCTTATTGTAAAGTGTTACCGCATTTTTATGTTACAGCAAGATATTTTAAATCTGACGGGATTCTTATTACTAGATACCAAATTATTCCACTTTCACAGGAAACTTGTAACAATAATGGAGCTTAAGTTTGCTTTATTTAATTATTTTAATGTATGCCCGATCAAATGTTATAACAAATTATTGCAAAAATGAAATAATTCGTGAAATGTAAAATGTCATTAAAATTGGGATTTTTTCATGTTATAACCAAAAGTAGTAAATATATTTCTGTCTTGGTGGCAGCAAAAATGCTAGTGTATTTATGCAAATACACAAGAAAAATATAAATCGCCCTAAATCCAAGGTATACAAAAGAACACAACATCAAAATCACCTTTTCAAAAAGTTTACAGAATACAATATTTTACATTGAAAAGAGAACTGTAATGTCTTTTATAATTGATGTATGTCTCTTGCAAAGTAACACAACTGATTGGCTAGAGAAAGTTGACATCACTTTCACATCACCCCGATGAAGGTAAAACAGACATTTGAGTCAAAAAAAGAGTTCTGCAACATGTCTAATTTGACTTGTATTGAAGCTCACCTTGGTCTGCACCATGCTGTGTGCATTTTCAAATTTAGAAACAACAGATGAGGAGTAATATCATAAAGAATACTTCAAGATAGATGTTTGAAGATAATGAAGTGCAGAAGCGTTAGAAGCCTGCTAGAAAAGGAACTCAGGAGAAGGAGTGCTGCTGGAACACTGGAGCTGCTCGTAAAGAAACAAGGACTGTCAAAATATATTTTTTAAGACCTCATGATTTTTGCTAACGCATCATGATATAGTGTTATTTTCAGCTTTATGCAATGCATCAGCCAAAATATTTAATACTTTGCAATAAGAAAAGTGCACCCCTGTTAATTTCTCAGAAGGAAACCTTACATATATTGGCCACTTTCTGAGACATGAAGGTTAATCCCTCTCTTGGAAATTATATTGAGTGTTTTGTTTTTGTAAATTCAAAATTCATCCAAACTTCCACATGCTCTTTTATAATCACATTCAACGTCCAAGCCGAAAGTCCAACAAAGCAAAGCAAAGCATACCATGAGTGCAACAGGATGTTTTATTAGTTTATTTATCAGGACACTCATCCAGGTTTGGTGAATTGACTGCTTGGTAGTCTATCGGCGACGTTCCACTTCCGGGGATGGCTCAGGTGCCGCCGCAAATTCCGGATGTCCCTCTTTTTAGGCCAATTGTCCCTCGCCTTCCTATTTCTTTGTGTTGGCGTTCTAACCTCCGGTGGATTTCTGCGGACTATGGTTAACTGCTCCTCAGATCTCTGCAGGGTAAATCCAGACAGCTAGCTAGACTATCTGTCCAATCTGAGTTTTCTGTCGCACGCCTTTGAACGTACACATGTTCCACCAAAACCAGTTCCTTCCCGAGACTATTTTGCAGCGTCACCGGGTCTCTACTCTGCGCTTACAGAGAATTTCTAATAAGGGGAGAACTTCCACTCTCTCGAACTGAACTGGTTGCAGTTCCACTCTGGTTCCATATGAGGGCGCTCGCGGGCGAGTGCAGAATGAATGGAGGTCTATGGAGCTATACCCCTCAAAATCCACTTTTCTCAGGATATAATTTTTTGTCTAGTAATTTGAATGTTGCATTCGAAAGGGGAAGCTAAGAAAATACACACTGCTGGGTGTTAGATTTTTTTAAAGTGGCTTTTTTGTTCTAAAAAGCCTTTTAAAATGTCATTTACGTCATACACGTATACGGCCAGAGATTCTGCTTTATGGCAAGCTCTGAGTCGCTTCCTTTGTTCTCTCGAGGCATCGACAACACAGCTGACAGGTTAGACTCTCCCTGTCAATACACTAGAAAGAGGTTTGCTAATGTTTTAAAGACCACGCCGAAATATTCACTCTGACATTCTGGTTCCGCTTCGGATGCCGTCAAGCGGGATCTCCGCTAATCCGGTAATCAGTCCTTCACTGACCAATCAGCATTCATTAGCAGAATGCTAGCGTGTTATGGGCAACAACGACTCAACCTGTAAGAAATCAAAAGGACATAAGTACTCGTTCATTCAACTTTCAACCTACAATCCATGTTGAACTTGCAAAAACTACAATCAATCTAAGATTTCTCAACGACAATCAGGCGAAAGATAGATAGACTCCAATTAATTTTGCACTCGCCCGTGATCACCCCCAGTGGAACTCTGGTGGAACTGCAACCAAATTCAGTACAATGGGGCTTAATAGGGAGTGAACAGGCTCTCCGTAGACGGGCTCTGGCGCTTAGCACCAGCCAAGAGGATTGTGATTGGTTTAAAGAAATGCCAATAAACCAGAGCACGTGTTTCTCCCATCCAGGAACGTTGTGTGGACTAGCCAGACCCTCCTCTGCAGCGCCACGGCGGAAAGTCTGGCAATGCGAGACTAACTGCTGGGTAATGTGGCGTCCTGTGTAGATGTGCTCGACACAATGTCACAATACGTCCGCTTTTGAATGCGCTGTATCATTCGGCGCCCATAAAAGTCCCGGTAATCTGCCGGGAGCTCATCCAGAGTGTGCAGTGCTCTCTCCAGGGCCTGCAGGGCTCGAGTGGCAGCCACAGGGTCTTTATTACCGTACGGGTCCTTCCTATCGTAGCTGGCAGCCGGCAGATGGCGCCAGAACACATTTACACCCACACCAAACTGCAGTGCCAGGGTGTTATGGAACCACAGGGCTGAGGAAAACAGGGACACTTGATTATGTCAAATCCTTAATATATATGAAACTGTTCCTAAAATTCATTGTAATCGGTAATATGTATTTATAGCAGGTAACTGCTTGATGTGTTTCTAATATTAAAGGAGAATTCCGGTCGATTTCAACACGTAACTCTGTTGTTTGTTGTCACGTAGTGCTGTAGTACAACTAGCAGGAGACAAGTTATAATTGAGGTAAGTTTGGAGACACTACCTTATTTAATCATTAAATTAATAGATATTTTTGTTGTATCTCTTTTCAGTGTTGTAGTTTGTAGACGGTCCCTAAGCACTCGTCTTGCCGTCTCAACACCGGAATTAAACAGAGCTGAATTAGCAGAACTTTCATGCATTTCTTTCACATCTACTGCAGTCAGATTCACTGTGTTCACTCGGAAGGAATCACTTCACATGGGTAGGCACTTTTAATGACTTTTCAAACATGTTAAGAGGCTAAAAACAAGTTTAAAACCAGCTCAGTTTCACCCGCCTTGGTGTGAAAGCTAGCAGTAGCATAACATGGTGTAGGCAACACCGATTATTTTCATTTTTCTCGCTACTGACAGCACTACGAGACAACACACAACAGAGCTACGTGTTGAAATCGACCGGAATTCTCCTTTAAGCTTCCACTGGTGTTTGTAAGCTAGAATTTCTACTGAGTTTGGTTACGAGATAGAGACTTTATTGTCATTGTAAAAAAAAAAAATACAATGAAATTAAGGTGCACTCAAGTACTGGACTCAAATAAATAAATAAGGTTCCTATTCATCATCCATCCATGCTCACTATTAGAGTGAGAGTTACATACAGAAGAACTAGCATGACCTTATGATGGAAGATTTGCTAATTGTGGACAGTTTGCATTACCGGGGATAAAAAGTAGATCTCCAGGCTCCAGCACACACTCGTATCTCTTTGCCTTCACAAACTCAGGAAACCGATTCAGGTCTGGGGAGTCGATGTCCAGGACCTCTGATTTATCACCTGATAGGTTGAATTCAAATAAAATAATAGAGGCATTATAATATTATACCAAGCTATTAAAAGAACGCTTGCAAAAAAACAGCACATTCAATCAATCAATCAACATCGATAACAAAGTTTAACATGAAAGTGGACGAGGCTGATACAGTAGCTATATTTTGAGCATTCAAAACAAACATCTGGCATCTTTCTATAACCACTTGCCTGACAGGTAGAGGTGCAATGCATCCTGGGGACTGTAGAGAGCCACTCTCTTCATCCCGGTCACCTGAGCCAGCAGGTTATCCATCACCTGAAGGAATGAACCCCCCCCAAAGAACAGAAGAGGGAGAGCTTACTGAGGCTACATCTTAGAAATTCAACTGTATTTCCTGTGAGAGGTAAATGAAAGCATTTAATAGGAATGCACCGATCCGACTTTTTCAGTCCTGATACCGATACCGATGCCAGGGCTTTGTGTATCTGTCGATACCCGATACCGATCTGATACCATTGTTGAATTAATAATACACTGTATACCTTCCACCTTATACCTTCCTTCCACCATGTGGAAGAGACTAAAGGCACCAGACTTTCCTAGCTAAACATTACTTTCCTAACTAAGACAAAATAACATAGATGGAATGTACTGAATTCTTATTTATTTGTACACTCAACTCTTTCAGCATGCGTCAGACATGCGACAGAGGGGAATAAACTAAAAAAACTGGATCGGCCTGTGGATCTGTTAATTTTTCTGATCCCCGATCCAGCTATTTTGTCAATATCGGGACCGATATCCGATCTTAAAGTGCCCATATTATGAAAAAATCACTTTTTCTGGGATTTGGGGTGTTCTGTTGTGTCTCTGGTGCTTCCACACACATACAAACTTTGAAAAAAATCCACCCATGCTGTTTAGAGTGAGATACGGTTTCTGAATGTGTCCTGCCTTCAGTCTCTGGGTGAGCTGTTCAAAATTGGTACGGCTTGTGACGTCACAAGCCGAAATGAGGGGGCTAACCACAACCATTAGCTCGTAGTGTTAGCATGCTAACGCTAATGCTAACGCTAGCATGCTAACGCTAGCATGCTAACGCTAGCATGCTAACGCTAGCATGCTACCTCGTTCTCAATAGCAAAGCACTGCTACAACACACACAAGTTCACCATAATCTACAAAAGAACTACTTACATGTGCGCCCTCATTTAGAAGTCTCCCAGCTAATCCTGCCTTGTAACTGACCGAAGTTGTAGAAACAGCCTTTCTTTTACTGTCTATGGAGCTAGCTAGCTGACATGATCTACATCTGAGCTACTGGGCATGTGCAGTGCAATCAAAGATAGTACAGAAGAAGAAGAAGAAAAGAGGTCTCACTCTGTAGCTAAAACAGAGACCAGCTGAAAAGAGGATCTGCAGCAGTGAGAGAGAGCGGTGCAGTACAACAAAAATATGGTGTTTTTTGAAAATTAAACCATGTAAACCTATTCTGGTACAACCTTAAAATACAATTATGAACCTGAAAATGAGCATAATATGGGTGCTTTAATAGTGGATCGGTGCACCCCTAGCATTTGATTGTCAGTTCTAAAATACATACTTGTACACCACCTACGCCTGTGCTAAATACAGCACCTATGAGGTCAGCGTCCCACCAGTGTGGCGGCAGATAAAAAAGAGAACTTGAAATAATAAGTTGATAAACTAAATGCAGAAGGCTCACGTCGTAGTGTGTCCACAGCTGCAGACCACAGGAGCTGATGCGGAAGACGCTGGAGAAAAACTGATTGGGTTCAAAGAACTGTGGGATGTGAAAATCCTCTGCCAAGTCTGGGAACTGTTTGCTCAGATCAGCAGGTTCCTGTGAGAGAGACATTTATGTACAAGAGCTTCCACACTCAAAGTCAGATTGAAAACATGTTTTCTGTATAAATACAAATAAATCTCTAAACTTTGGCAGCAGAATCAGTAAGGTACAAAACCTAATGTTCTGTCTTCACAGATTTCATAACATTGAGTCTGCTTAATACCTTTCGTACGTCCTCTCCCAGTGATCGAAGGTAATAGCTCTCATCCTAAAATAAGACCAAGGAATGTGTGTCATTAAGAGCTATAACAAGTGTATTACATGTAGGGCTGCACAATATATGTTTTTTTTATCGTTATCGCAATATCAACTGGCGCAGTATACACTTTAGCTGCGACACGTCATGAAAGACACACACAGAGATTTTTTTGTGTTAGTTGAAAGAAAATATCAGTCGAAAATTACAGTTTAAAAAGAAACTGTCATTCTTTTTTAGTGGTGCATTTTATATTCAATTCAATGTGAAATTTGATCAATGAAATACTGTTGGAAATGATTTCCTTTCGTTTGTTTTAAATTCAACAAGCAATTTGTTGTATTCTAGCAGAATACTGAAAGCAGTAGAAATGCAGAACTGAGTACACTTTAATGTCTGTTTATTTTTCGCAAGAAATATCGTTATCGTGATATTCAACAACCTTACGCATATCGCATATTTTGCTCATATCGTGCAGCCCTAATTACAAGTGTATACCACATCCTTATTTAATTTTTTTACCCTTACCTCACACAGGAAGAAGTCAGTGTGTTTTTTTTCAGATGCTCTTTTCACAAATTCCTTGAATGGCAGAGTCCTGTGAATAGAGAGGTGTAGCTGAGAAGTGTGTGTGTGTGTGTGTGTGTGTGTGTGTGTCTGTGTGTGTGTGTGTGTGTGTGAGAGCTCACTTGTAAACAAAGTTTTTGTGAAGGAAGTCCATCCGTGGCACAGTGGATACGTGAATCGTCACTTCCCTGTCTCCCCCTTTCTGTCCAAGGTACTCGACGGTCCACTTCTCCAGGCATGCTCCGAGACACACGCCTCTCAGCACGGCTGGCCTGCGCTGCAAAACCCCATCAGTATCATTTAGCTTTAGATGCACCTCTGCACACCCTGTCTGATGGCAAATAAATGGACCCAGGATCCAATACCATACATAATTATTATACTGTACATTATGCATCATTTAAAGGGCCACCAATTATACACGTGCAGATCATGCTACTGGTCATGGGGAGTAGGGGTGCGTGATATATCAACTGGATATCGTTATCGCAATATCACATTGCGTCCCATATTATATCGAAAGTGTCGCGATAAGTATGCAATATTTTTTTATATTTACTTTTATTGTGTCTAATATGTCCTGTTCTGTAGACATGGTCGTAATTTATATATTTGATACTGTCCAACCAGTAGAACATGTCCTGTTCTCTTTATTTATATATTTTATACTGTCCAACCAGTAGAACATGTCCTGTTCTCTTTATTTATATATTTTATACTGTCCAACCAGTAGAACATGTCCTGTTCTCTTTATTTATATATTTTATACTGTCCAACCAGTAAAACATGTCCTGTTCTCTTTATTTATATATTTTATACTGTCCAACCAGTAAAACATGTCCTGTTCTGTAGACATGGTCCTTATTTATTTATTCAGGTTGGACCAGTCCAATATGACAGTCAGTTGATATAATCCTTGTGTTGTAAGAAGACTTGTTTAATCTGTTATAAATCTATTTTGATGCGTTTTTTTCCCATAACTTTTGTAATTTTACATATGTTTAAGAAATATTGAAATGAATATCGATATCGCAATATTCATAATGATTATATCGCATTATCACATTTTTTCAATATCGTGCAACCCCTGGGGAGTAGTACTCAGGTTGTTATGACAGTGGTATAATGTCTTCTGTGGCTCTGGAGGAGCTTGAAGTCTGACAAAAAAAAATAACCCTGATGTCGTCATCAGACATTGTGGTCATGTAGATAGAAATATGTTCCGTTTAAAGGTTATCTAAAACAGAAATATGCAGTGGTTTTGCTTATGGCTGTTGATTGGAGGTGACTGGTGTCTGTCATCAACTAATCTGTCATTAACTAATCACCAGTAGACCTAACCTGAGACCGAGACATTGCCTTTGTATGTATTACCAGGATAAGCAGTACAGCAATTGTGCAGTTTGTCGTGCAACATTGAAAATGCCATCTGCTAAAAGAGTCACCACAGCAGCAGCAGCCTGTTAACGTTACCCTTGGACACTGTAACGTTAGTCACATTTAACTGCAGCCATGAAGACTAACTAAAGTCAGTTACCTCTGGATAAATCTCTCGCAGAAACACGTCCTTATCTACTTCTGTAAATATCGGCACGGGTACTTTTTCCTGGAGCTCCATTTCACATGATTTTGGTTTAGAAAGTAAACAGCTCTTAAACAACAGGAGTCACATTGTTAGTATTCCCCATAGAAACGAAAAATAAATAAGTGAAAGTCGACTGTATAAAAAAAAACAAAAAAAAAAACATTATGGCATATTAATTACAAAACTGTGTGCCTGTTTGAAGACAAAAAAATGCATGATTTTTTTCAATATTTTGTTGCATTACTGTCTGTATTTTTAATATTGACTCTTTTTTTTAGACGGTGTTTCTCACCGGAAGATAGAAATACACGGACAAGAAGTCGTCAGTCCGAGGGGGGAGAAAAAAAAAATATGGCGCTGCCCATGTTAAGAGGTTGCCACAGGTTTCCATCAACATTTAGCTGTATTCGTTTATTTTTAAATGAAAGTATCATCCTGAACCGGTCGGGGAAAACGCGGCTACCTTCCCCACCCCCTGCCGCTCTGACAGCAGCGGTCCGCCCTTACAGCTCCGAGCGCGACGGACAGAACCGGAACCAGAACCGGAAGGTGGTGGTTGTCGGCATCCCGAACCCTTTTATCTGGCTTCGCACCCGAATATACTACTTTCTGATCCGGGCTTACTTTGACAAAGAGTTCAACATTCAAGAGTTCACGGAGGGAGCGAAGCAGGTCTGTAGGAACCTGAAAACAGTGGGATAAGGTGTTTAAGAACGTTATTTATTCGCGTATTACGACCTAACCCCCCCCCCCCCCCCCTCAATGAACTGAGTTGTGTTGTTGCAGGCCTTCTCCCATGTCTCCAGACTGTTGTCACAGTGTCAGTTTGACGCTTTGGAAGGGCTCGTGGCTAAAGACGTGAGTATGGGAACCCAGCAAGTCCAAACTTAGCTGCTAACGTTATCCATACGGTCCCTAACGTTATCTATTCTGTCCCTAACGTTATCTATTCTGTCCCTAACGTTATCTATTCTGTCCCTAACCTTATCTATTCTGTCCCTAACGTTATCCATACTGTCCCTAACCTTTTCTATTCTGTCCCTAACGTTATCTATTCTGTCCCTAACCTTATCTATTCTGTCCCTAACGTTATCTATTCTGTCCCTAACCTTATCTATTCTGTCCCTAACGTTATCCATTCTTCCCTAACCTTATCCATACTGTCCCTAACCTTATCTATTCTGTCCCTAACATTATCCATTCTGTCCCTAACGTTATCCATTCTGTCCCTATAGTAGGGGAACGTTCTCTAAAGGTTACAACGGTAGGCAAACATTCTGGGAACGGTCAATGTAACCAAAAACTAACGTTCCCTAAACGCCAGGAAAACTTTCCATGGGAACCAAAAACTAACCTTCAGGGAACATTCCCGCAACCAAAAACGAACGTTCTGGGAACCAAAAATTGTTACCTGGGTAATGTTATCCATTCTGTCCCTATCGTTATCCATTCTATCCATTCTGTCCCTATCGTTATCCATTCTATCCCTAACGTTATCCATTCTGTCCCTATCGTTATCCATTCTGTCCCTATCGTTATCCATTCTATCCATTCTGTCCCTATCGTTATCCATTCTATCCCTAACGTTATCCATTCTGTCCCTAACGTTATCCATTCGGGGTCAGTCCTATGTTCCCACATTTCTAACGTTTTTCTTGAAATTAGGCCCTATGTTAGGGTTAGGGTTACATACCATTATGTAGTCTATTGCTACTGGATAATAGGTTGGGTGTAATTGGCTACCAAATTGGGAGAAAGGGGGATACAATCTGATAGAAATTTATGGAAAAGGGCCTAATTTGGAGAAAAAAATCTTATAAATGTTGCTGATAGTCCTTACCTAGGTACGGTCAGGGCACACCCTCATACTCTGCTTCTGACTGGCTAGTAGTCCTTATCTAGGTACTGTCAGGACACGCCCTCATACTCTGCTTCTGACTGGCTAGTAATTCAATTCAATTTCAATTCAATTTTATTTATAGTATCAAATCATAACAAGAGTTATCTCGAGACACTTTACAGATAGAGTAGGTCTAGACCACACTCTGTAGTAGTCCTTACCTAGGTACTGTCAGGGCACGCCCTCATACTCTGCTTCTGACTGGCTAGTAGTCCTTACCTAGGTACTGTCAGGGCACGCCCTCATACTCTGCTTCTGACTGGCTAGTAGTCCTTACCTAGCTACTGCTCATGTGCGACTCCCAACAAAGATGGAACAGAAGTGAGATGTCTCACTCTGTAGCTAAAACAGAGAGCTCAACAACAAATATGGTGTTTTTTGAAAATTAAACCATGTAAACCTATTCTGATATAACCTCTAAATACAATTATGAACCTGAAAATGAGCATAATGTGAGCACTTTAAGGCTTCTAAAAAACTATTCTAAAGAAACCGCTCATAAACGGATGCAATTTGTTATGAGTGGTCGTAGGTAGGAATAACTAAAAAAAGAGTAATTGATCATACAAACCTGAATTGAATAGTGTGTAGATTAATTAAGTCATCAATCGTATTACCACCAATCAGTATAATCAAGACATGTTTTCTTGGATCAAAGGATAGACTCGCGGCATTTTAAAATCCTTGTATATGACCGGTGTATTCTCTCTGCTCAAGTTAAGCTTTATCTCATCTTTGATGTCTTTGCAGTTGATTGGAAAGCTTGAGGAGAAGTGCAACCTGCTGCCATCGAGCCACAAGAAAGCTCTCTCTGCAGACCCTGATGAGATCATGTACACCACACCTGGAGACGTAGGGATCTTCTATGATGATAACGGTCAGCATGAAGTGTCAAACAGTATTTCCCGTTCCTTTTTATTGTCAACAAATCCCATGAAAAGACAAAAACCAACAATGAACAGATCCTTGTAAAAGCCTGATATATCTTCTTCCTCTGTGCCATACACCTCCACCAAAAACTATTAAAAAAACACATCAACAAGCCACACTGTCGTACCAGGTGACATGTTCCTTCAATACCATACACACGCTGTAGTTTATTCAGACTCAATCTCCCACACACCGCCCTCACTAGAGCACCCTGTGGATTCATTCACAGCTGAAAAAAGTCCCAGACAAATCCACAATGTACTCCTGTCTAATTAACCTTTGTTAAGAATGACAGTGCCCAGCTGTTTCAGTTCTGTTCCAATGGACCTGCAGAGTGCCATAGACAGTGGAGGGAAGTTGAGAGGAATTAAAGGTGCTCTAGGCGATGTTGGGCGATGTCACTTACTTGTTGACGTTCGAAGTATTGTCAAACAAAAACGGAGGCTAGCTCGCCCCTCCCTCCTCCTCATCCCGTCCCCTCCCCCTCCCCATCCCTTCCGCGCACTAACCCCCCAACCCCCACCCCCAAATCCTTCTTGTCAGTTATTGGCTGGAACACTGCTTATGTTTGGTGGTGCAGGTTGGCACAGTTTTTTTTGTTGCCGTTTGTGGAGCCTGGGCTGTCTACAGAGACTGTTTTTTTTTTTTTGAGCTGTTACACACCAACCAGATGGGCCGACCGTCGGCAGAAAAGCCAGTCGGACTGATCAGTCAGGTCCCCGAGGTCCAAAAGAAATGCCTCAGAACACACTGAGGCGACGCCGACTTGAGTGTAAGTCGGCGTCAAATGTAATACCTCTCCATAGCAGCAGGCGGCGCTGCTCTGTATTGTTTCCCAGAAAATGAAAACCGGCAGCTGATTGGACAAGCGCGTCACGTGGGTCTTTTTTCTCCGGAAATTCACAGCCAGACTGTCATGGCGGCTTGTTCAGAATACGATCTCATATTGTACTAAAATAGTTCACCGAAACGTGTTTCTGAAAACATTTTAAGAGAGAAATAGGCCATGCAGTTGCTGAATCTGTCTTCATTTCAGATCGACAAAGGTCAGTTTAAAAGATTTTGAGAGGCTCATCCGCTCGCCATTTCCGGGCGAGTCCCGACTGCCCTGTCTCCGACTGAACATGTCGGGTCGGCCCAAAATGAAGGCCGACGGCTCCTCGGACGGACGACAGCACGGGACACACCGAACAGACTCGAGTCACGGACCTCGCCAGACTGTCCAACGGCCGATTATCGGGTTGGTGTGTCAGGGGACGGGCAGCAAGCAGATAGTGAGGAGATGTTTGCTGTATGTGAAAAAAAATGTTGTAGCCTAAAAAACGTGTGACATCGCTTAGAGCACCTTTTAAGGAAGATTTCTTTTGGTCTTTTTTATGAAATTTGTTGACAACAAACATAGCATAATAAAGCCAGCCTTATACTTTTAGATGCAAACACAGTGTTTTGATGTCTATGCTGGTTTTGTATCCTTAATATTGGTATATTCATTGCATCATTGTGTTACTTGAGCACTTCATTTTCTTTAAGTCAAGTCAATTGTATTTATGTAGCCCAAAATAAAAAATGTTCTCAAGGCGCTTTACATTCTGTGCACCCTCTATCCTTAGACCCTTTATTGGGATAACAAAAAACGTCCCCAAAAATCGGGGGAAATGGAAGACACCTCAGGAGGAGCAACGGAGGAGGGATCTCTCTTCCAGGACGGACAGACATGCAGTCGATGTTATGTGGACAGAATAGACCGAAAATGTGATTTTATCTGTGCAGTGTAAAATCCTTGTCTACTATTGTGTGACAACGTATTAATGGTGCACTCCTTTTCCAGGGAGAAAATTTGTCAGTATTCTGATGCGTTTCTGGTATCTGACAAGTGCACGCCTTCCAAACGAAGCCATGGAGGGAACTCGTATCTTCCAGGTGGCCATTGGTGGAGAGGGCGACCCAGAAACTAAGAGACTCCTAACTGCAAACTATGAGTGGGTATATCTGTCTTCTCAGGAGTGTAATGACTCGTGCGTGTAAAATATGAATAATGATGTGGCTTGGCGTATTTTGTTCTGATCTCTCTCTTTTTTTGGCTTTCTGACAGATTCCAAAGGGAGTTCACTAAGGGAGTGCCTCCAGACTGGACCATTACGAGGATAGAGCACTCCAAGCTTCTGGATTAAGGTGGTTTTGATTTGAGGCAGTTGTGCCACTGGAAACTAATCAAAGACATGAAGTTCCCCCTCAGTATTTGCTTTCAAACATGACGCAGCTCCTCACTGGGGAAGTTGGAGGAAAACACCAGGACAGGCTTGGATTCAGCCACTATTCACTGTAGAGAAGCCACATGAGCCAACCCATCTATTGTCATAGATACGGCCCAGAACCGCTGCAGTATAGTGTATGTACAGTGTTTAGAACTTGACTACAGTAGGTTTGTGAACTCTTGTTTTTGGAAGGTTTGTACATTTAGGAATGTGGCCAGATGAATCGGATGTTATTTTCAATTGATTTTAATCATTATGTAACATCATGTGGATGGGGTCTGCTGCACATGGGTGTGCCTTGCGTCTGTTCTTGGCAACCTCTTGTTTTCTATTTTTGAAAATTCTGAACATTGTAATAAACGGTATTTCCAAGTAGAGAACTATGTTTCTCTATGGAGGAGTGTGGTATATAAATGTGTTACGATTCAATGTGCCAGATTTGTTTCCACACAAAAAGAAATAGTTGCAGTCCCCTGGCTCTCAAGTACATGATATATAAGCACTGTATGTGTGTACGTTTTTGCAATGAATAAGGCAGCTTGGTGTAGCTGCAGCAGACCTTTGATTGTTTTATTAAAAATTTGAAAAATGAAGAATGTGCCGTTCATTTCCTGTAGTATTTTCTACACTCAACATGTTTTGTGTTTAGTTTTCTTTTAGACACGATGATTGCAAAGACCCTTGGACTTGTCCGCACAATGATTTCAAAATTTGTTTGAATTATTCAAATTAAAATGTATTTGTAATAATTGGATAAAGGCAAAGGTGTACTAAAAACATAGAAACCCTAATGCAGATTACGTTAAAACCATTTAATAATACAATAGAATCCTAAAAAAAAAATAAAAATACAATGAAATGAAATGAAAAAAAAAACCCCATTCCGCTTGATTTAGCTATTCTTGATATATAACTGTCACCAGCTGTCTGCTCTCCTATTGGTCTATTTCCTCAAGTTCTCTCCTCCCATTGGCCGAATAACCTGCCAATCACTACTACTGTGTATAGTATGTGGTTCCTGTTGTGACTGAGGTGTGTTTGACAGCCTGTGTGGTGTCTTACACGGCGAGGAGTTTACAGAATGAGAATTACAACATGGAGATTAAACACCTGTAATATCTGAAACCCAGAGTCAGAATTGAGCCATGAAACTCGCCACTGTGGCCTTTTACGGGTTTGCTCTGGGGCTGCTGGCGGTTGGCCTGCGAGAGTTGCTGACTGGCTTCGAGGAGAACAGATGCAGTATGACCTATATGTTTGAATACCCAGAGTACCGGGTGAGTAGCCAGGCTAATTATTTCACTCAACGCCTCGTACAGTACGTCACCCAGAAATTGGCTAGTAGCGCCCCCCGTATTTGTTGCGTGGCTTCAGGCACAGGCTAATATACAGTACCTCGCCAAATGGCTCGTTCATTTTCACAACGTGAACCGAATTGTGTTAATTTCCACCTCAACAGGAAACAAATTATCTTTTTCGGGAGTCTTTTTAGGCTATTTCCTGAATCCTGCTAACGTTATCCAGCAAGAACAAGTAACGTAACGTCAAGTGTGGGGCTTTGTTGCCTCTCAACTGGGCTCATGTATTTCCCAGTGGTTTCAATAAACACACACCTGTCTGGTTAGAGATGTGTGTGTTTGTTAATGATTCGGATTAGCCATGTTATAAAACCATAAATCAACTGCTAGACCAGCGTTGTAACATGGACACACATGATAGGCTTCAAATCAGGTGAAGACAGTTGAAGGCAGCTAATGTTAGTTATGCAGTGTAGTACGGGGCGCCTTCCTCTGCTTATGCTCACTAATGTGTTCATCTGCCCAGAAGTGGAGCACAGCTGGTGCCAATGCTCTGTATGGGCATCCACCAATTACTTTACACAGGAGTGTATGCTTTTTTTGTTATAGGAAGGAAGAATAAGCACCATATATCTAAATAATCTTTTGCTTTGTTTATGTTGTTAATGGACATGGTCTATTAAATCAGGGTTAGCTTAATGTTAGCACCTGTGATGGATACATACAGGGCAGAATATAAGAAAGGAAATAAGTACTCAGTAAATATGTCATAACAAGTAAGTCTGAGGTGAAAACCAAAGATTTGATAGCGCTGACATATCCATGTGACAAATCATGATCGGAGTTATTTTGGTTATTGAAATTCTGTGAGTGCATGCTTTAATATGTCCATCCAGTAGTGTAGTCTACGTGATACGCAGGTACACACAAAATACCCACTAAGAAAGCTCCAGGATTTCCATATACCCACTTAAAAATGCCCAATGACACATAACAACATACTTTGCATTGTAATTTTGATATATTTTGAATTGTCATCTGTGTTTGTCTTTTTCACATAGTCTAAATGAAGGTATTTCCACCGCAAATTGGTGCATAAGTGTGTCAGAATGCAGGAAATGAAGTCGTTGACGCTCAAATCTTCCCTGGGGAGAACACCCAGACCCCCCACTATGAAATTTTTGAAATTGTTGCACACTAATTGAATTCATAATTTTCTTCTAATCGACTACTTGATTAATGGACTAATCGTTTCAGCCATAACCAATATTGCCCAGCTCCAGATGTAGTCTACCACTTGTACAGTACATGTATCAAAGTGCCACTGTAACAAGGGGTCTGGGCCTCTCTTTTGACACATTTAGGCTCAACTATACCAGAAATGCACAGTAACATCTCGTAACTTCTCACATGAAACCAGATTAAGTGCAGGTATTGGGAGTAATGCAGGGGGAGGTGGAGAACAGCAAGGCAGGCAGGTGTTGTCTGCCAGCTGTAGAGTAGATGTACACACTGCTGTAGTCTCTTGGAAGTGAGACTGTTCTGTGATGTGTTTACAAGTATGACAAAAAGGTCAGTGAACTGTCTGAGATTGATGTGACTGTGGGTCTTCACCTCCTAATCCGTGTCCGTGTGTGTGCGCATGTTGTGTTCCCAGCGCGTGGCTCTGCCTCGGCGTGTGGCCAGGCTGTACCCAGCGTACGGCCTCTACCTGTATGGAGAGGGTCTGTACGCCCAGGAGACCCGGTCCCTCAAACTCACCGGTGCCCCTGTGCTCTTCCTGCCTGGAAATGCAGGCAGCTACAAACAAGGTAAGTGCATAACATGAATGGAGGGTTGAGCAAAGGGTGAAAACAGGGCAAGGGGAAGTTTTTGGCTTTGGACAGCTAAGGCATTTACAGTCTTTAATACGTGATTTGTACTGAGGTTGTTTAAGGACATGAGCGTGGCTTAATGCTTTCTGTTGATTACTCTCTTCCCGACTGGCAAGCAGACTGGATTGTCCTTCACAATTTTGCACACAAGCTTTCAGTTTACTAAGACAGTAGATGTTAGAGCTTTACCATAGAAGAAATCAAGGTTCCACTGTTTGTTTTTAGTATGTGGTGCTGGAATTCACATGTAAACATTTTTTATTGTTGGGTGTTCTGTATTTGTTGTTGTGATTAGGGTACGTACCCAGAGCCATACACTTTTAATTGTACTTGTAAAATCTATATTTAAGGATGGGGCTGCTGATATTACTATTAAAGCCACAGCCACTCTGTTGCGCTGGGTGACATCAGTATTGTAGCCTGACATATCTTATTCCTCTGTGCCACAGAGCTCCATAAATGACCCACAACTATTAAAAACACATCAATGAGTCACACGGTTGCTCTGGGTGACATGTTCCTCCATTACGATGGCCACACACCCTGTACTTTTATTTAGACTCAATCCCCCCATATATCGTCTTGCTGCTGTAAATAACTCACTAACGCGCCACATTTGTGTAAATCCACAGCTGAAAATAGTCCCCAAGAAGCGCACTGTTAACTCTTGTTAAGGTAACGTTTGCTAGAAACTGCAGGGCCCAGCCGTTTCAGAAAATAACAGTCTTTTAAAAAAATAGAAAGTATATATTTGTGGTCCATTTTTAAAGATAGTCAGTCCTCAGTAGGAACACGTGGGCTTGGGTCTGAGTGCCACAGGGTAGGAAATTGGACTATGAGACGGACTAACGCATCGTTGGTTTTGGTCTTTTCATGGGTTTTGTTGACAATAAGAAAATTATATACTAATAATAGAGGTGGTGGGGGAAGTCGACACAGCATAGTATTGGTACTAGAATAATTTAAAAGTGAGATGAACAAAAGAAATGTATCTTTTTAGATCAAACAGATGTTGACAAAGTTTCCCTTTGGGGACATCATTTAAAGTTGTAAAAAAGGTAATAAATTGCAATATATATATATATCGCAGAATATTGCAATGTTTAAAAACGTAATAATATTGTGTCCTGACATAAGTATCGTGATAATATATGGTATCGTGGGGCCTCTGGGGATTCCCACCCTTAGCTAATACATTGTATCATATATGTAGTGGCAAAATCTGACCACAAAAAAATGCCAACGGAGGGAATTTGACACCATTTCCAACGCTTGCTGGTGCAAATAATGGGGTCCGCCATCGTCCAAAGGTTAATCCTTTATTTTATAAATGCATTTATGAACGCCTACAAAAAAAAACTGACTGTGCAAGATTAACAACAAGCGGACGAGATCTAGAAACATCACTCGCACACAGCTGAGGTTGAAAAACTGTGTGGCTTCCCAGATCCTAATTCCTCCATCCCCTTCTCACCTGTGATTCCCTTTCTAACCTCTGATTAGCACACATACACACAGGTGCGCAGGTGACGTCACACACACACACACACACACACACACACACTATACACATGGCACACGCATGCAGCACATGTCTAAATTGGCTACAACAATATATTATATTTCCATTTATATTGGAGTTTGAAATCATTTTGTCTTTGGGAATCAAACCTGGAACCTTCTGGAGACATAATCTTTTACCTAACTCAGTTACTCTCTCAGTGACACACACACATATCCTTTGTGAGATTCTGCCGGCCCCCTGTTCCTGCTGTCAGTTGTGTGGAGGAGGAGAACACCCTCGCTTTTACTCATGTGAATACAAACACATTTTGCTGTTCCACTCCGGTGTTGGTGAAGACGGTCCATGCTCTCTGTTGTCTTACATTTAGACTCTTCAAGCCGATGTATGTTTACAGTAACAACAGCTCCTATTTGATCAGCTTCCTAACTTCATCAAGCACAACAGCTTGATATGTTAAATAAGATCCGGGTGCTGCTGGGTATGTTCCACAGCTCTTCCATACAGGAAAATGCTTCAGACTGTACATTTAATGAGCCCTTTTTAGCCCTAAGAGAGTTTTCTTTTTTTAGGTGTAGGGCTGGGTATCGTTCAAAAATATTCAATCCCGGTACCGATACCAATACTGTAACTTCGATACCGGTTCCTAAAGGATACTTTTTCCGATACCAATTTTATAAAACAAAAAGAAGTTACAACATTACACAATACGGCACAAATCATTTTTATTTATTTTTCCTCTCCTACTACGTGAGCTGTGTAACAGAGATTTCTTTTTCCTGCGTGTCTCTCCGATGTGTAACGTTAGACAGCCAATCACAAACTTTATTAGATCTTGGTAGAAGCACGCTGCATGCTTATTGGCTCACTGACGCTGATGAGATTTACTCCTTAGGGATTAAAATTGGGCATTGAATGACAAGGCATTTTTCGAGACTCGATACTTTTAGAGGCAATTCGGTCGGTGCCTTAAAAGTATCGAATTAGGTACCCAGCACTATTTAAGTAATGCATATCTGCCCCGAGGATATGAAGAAGCTCGAGACGTGATGACTCTAATCAATAATTCAAAATATTAAAAGAAATAATTTGCTAAATAGCTATTGCAGCACGTCAGTTGGCAGAGCAGCTGAGCACGTGGTGGCGATCAGTGTATGATGAAGCATTGACCCCACATCTGTACGATTTTTACCTACCTTCACGTGCTTTATGCTGTCTGTAGAAAACACCCAGACTAATCCCACTGTTTAACACCGTCCAATGTCTCCTTCTCTTGATGAAGCTCGCTCCCTGGGCTCTGTGGCGCTGAGGAAGGCTGAGAACATGGAGGGAGGTCTCCACTTCAACGTGTTCACCGTGGACTTCAACGAGGAGCTGGTGGCCCTTTACGGCGGCAGTTTGCTCAGGCAGACCCACTTCCTGCATGAGAGCATTAAGGCTATCCTGAGGCTGTACAAGGTCAGGCCTCAAATATCATCTGCTGTCAGACACGGTTACTAACTCTAGATGAAGGATATTGCTGGTGGAGTAATATTTCAGTGTGGGGGGGTTACATATCAAACACATATTACATTTAATCATCCTAAATTTCCACTTTAAGGCATATAATGAATCCCTCGTACATGTCACGGTAGTAAAGAAGTGGCAACAGTAGAATGGACTAAAAATCCGAAAGAAGCCAATGTTATAAAAATGCACAGGTAACAGTAAATACAGTTTAAACCTGCCTGCCTTTCATTTTTCTAACACAACCTTCTGGTAAATATATAACCTTAAGCCCAAGAAGTGGGTTAGAGTTTTCAACAGGCAGTTTTCTCCTTTTCTCCGCCCGCCAGCACCTGAAGACCCCCCCTCAGAGTGTGGTGCTCGTTGGTCACTCCATGGGAGGAGTGGTGGCCCGGGCGCTGTTCACTTTGCCCCGCTTCAACACCAATCTGGTCAGCCTGATCATCACCCAGGCCTCCCCCCACCTGGCTCCAGTGCTGGCCCTGGACCCGTACCTGCTGGGTAAGGACAATGCCCATGCTGCTCCCGGTTGCTACAGCTAGACTTTGTGCTCTGAGATGTGTCTACATCACACGTGTGTCCTCATTCCAAGCTAACCCAGACACGACAACTGATGATTTTTACAATCATCTACTGTATTGTTCAGCTGCTGTGATAACCTGCATACATATGACATTTGATCTAATACTTTTTACCTGCCATCAAAAAACAGTCATGCCAGCACAGGTTTTCAGACCATACCCCTTTAGGAAACCTAAATTCAAGACTCACGTGCAGGCTTGTCTTACTCCTAAATGTGACAGTGACTTATTTGTATTTCCAACTATAGAGAGAACTTTTCAGGATGGTAGCTATGACGTAAAATATTGTCTTTGTCCCTGCTCTATGTAGATTTCTACTCTGCCGTGAGACAGAAGTGGGTGAACAATGCCAAAAAGCTCAGGAATGTCACAGTTCTGTCTGTTGGGGGTGGTTACCGTGACTACCAGGTCCGCTCCGGCCTGACATCCCTACCTTGTCCCCCAGCAGACCCCAATAAGTTGTCATTGGTGGTAAGTATTGACCTGGTGACTGTGGGCCTCTTCCACTGCAGGATGTTTTCCAGGAATCCTGTAAACGTTTTTAAGAACTGAGGAACTTTACCTAAATTGCCACTGAAGGGAATAGGTCGAAATATTGTTTCTACTCCAGAGCTACATTTGTTTTGGGGATTTTGTTTCTTGGAACTACTTGGTGCATAAGGGCTCTGTGGATTGGGTTTGATCCTGCAGTGGTCTTCATTCATTTTGTTTCAATCTCTTCTTGTTTTGCCAAGGCAACTGCCGTTCCTAGGACCTGGGTGTCCACTGACCATCTGTCCATCGTTTGGTAAAATACTTGGTATTATGTTTTGGCAGAACTACATTTAAATAGTATGCAGAGTGTTAGTATTGAGTGTATATGTCTTTGCGTTCCAGGTGCAAAGAGCTTGTTCTGGCTACTGTCAGGGCATTCTTCGACCTCATCGATCCTCAAACCAGACAGGTCAGAACAACAAACGTTCATACACATGTTTTAAAATAGATGAAAAATGTTATGTGAAGAAATATGGAGGGATGTTGTCATAGCAGAAAGACGTTGTACCACTAGAGACTTGTGGGATTTGCGTATCACCCCTCAAAAAATAAAAATAAAATCAAAGCCCATGAAGTATTACATAACTGATAAGTATGCTTTGCAAACACATGCCATCTGTTTCCAAGCTAACCAATGTGTTATCAGTTCACAGTAAACCCAGAGAAGAAAATGGCTGTACTAAACCATCACTTCATCAGACACCCTGTCAGGATGCTGGGGGAAACTCAAGACACCTCCATCTCCATCTCAGGTGAGAGAGGAACACTTAGTAAACAGACACATTGTGCAAGTAGACTTCGTTAGTCTCCCAGTTAGAGCACATTCCTAGCTATGTGCTTTTTATTTAGAGCCATATCTCTGCATGTTTCCCTTTTTTTTGTATTTTATTTTTAAAATTATTTGGACTTTTCATTAACTGCATAAAGCAAAGTGAACGACTAGTTTTAAGTTTTTAATGAATGACACTATTAAAGAATCCCTCGTATCCGTGTCATGTTGTTTCTCTTTTCCAGATTTCCCTGAAGCATGGAGCGAAGTTAACACACTGCGTTTGGCTTACAGCACACCAAAGGTACGTATATATATATATATATATATATATATATATATATAAACAAGTCCCTGATATAGACAGAAAAAAATGATCTACCAGTTGTCTTCAATGTTGCTGTCTGTCTACAGGAAGGACAGGTCAAATACTTTCTCTTTGCATTGTCGAGTCGCAGGAAAGCCTACAGCCATTTCTACTGCCGGAGCAACAACATGGTGAGCTTTCAGCACTGTTTTCAGTCGAGCTAATGTTGTCATCCCTTTTAAAGATGGATGACGCGTCTCCACTTCCTCTCACTGTACAAAAGTGAAGCCAAACTGTCCCAGATACGGGCATTGCCATCTTGTAATTTTGGAGCCAGAGTCTGCGCAGTAGTGATCGGGCCCATACAACCGCCCAATTTATGCAATTTTATGCAATGAAATTGCGGGAACTTGCAAAACCTGCGGTTTCATCATGGCGTCATCGCGGGGTTTGCAGCTTTTTGATGATGTTCACGTCGCGTAATTACGTCACTTCATTACGTCACTTCATTACGTCACTTCATTACGTCACTTCATTACGTCACTTCATTACGTTCCCATGGCAAAAGGGGAAAATGGCTGCTCTTGTGTGAAGTAAACGCAACATTTTTCAACTTTCTGCTAAGATATATGTGCCTTTTTTGCAACGAAAATGCGGGGATTATGAAATCATGCAAGCACGGAAATCGGCAATTTATGCGGCGAAAGTGTGGCATATTTGAAAAAATGCAGCCCCCCGCATAAATATGCGGACGTTACGCATTGAATTATGCGATCGCGTAATCACGTTTTTCTGGAGGGACTGGTCAATGCGTCAACCCCGGGTTTGAGCTACAACCTTTGCAATGCCCCATGTCGCCGGCCCGTTGTTAGACTTCTGAATCGCCAGCCACATCCGTGATTTGTTCAGTGATCCATAGAGATGCATATATATGAATGAGTGAAGTCAAATGAACCGGCAGTTCAGTCTGATTAACAGGCTACCATTTTGCTGTTTAGGATTTAAGTGCAAAACATAAAGCATAAAGCAGATCTGTACTATTCTCAAAGTTCAGTTCTGATTCCCATGTATGGTTGTCCAACAGGAGATGACTAGCTGGGTGTACGGCTGCATGCACAAGAACGGTTCTTCATGGTAAGAATATAATAGTGTATATATCTCATTCCCCGCCACCCATTTCCTCAATCAACATCTTAGTTTTTCTGCCATTTGTTATCACAGAGAAATTGTGATGTCTCCTGTGGTTATAAAAAATAGTAGGTGATTATAATGTGTTGTTATTATACTCTTCATTTGTGCTCTTTGGATTTCCCAGTGTGCGTGCAGTGGATCTGTCCATGGGAACTGAGCTCCTGCCACCGTACAAGGTAGTTCTCTGAAGAGACACCGTCCAGTCCAGTGTGAGTGTTGGTTGCTCATCACTGTCTGTTGTCCTCCTCAGGTCCTGATTCTGAGTCTCAGCGACTTGTCTTCAGTTACTCATCTGGTTGTTTCGGCCTCCAACCTCAACGGCAAACAGGTACGTTGAAAATGAGAACTCGCTACTCCCTGACGATAAGATGCTTGTCTCGGTTTGTCATGGGAAGACACAGTAACAAGACATGAGAGTCCGTGCTAGTGGCTCTGTGAGGCTGTACTCGGCACAGCTGTGCTCTGAGCTAAATGCTAATAACAGCATGCTAACATTCTCACAATGATAATGTTAAAGGGGAACTATGCCGTTTTTTAGCTTAATTTACCTTAACTGAACAGCTTCGGAGTCATTGGAATGGTTATATGACTTTTTTCGAGTTGAATGGTGGTCGTCTCGCTCCCCCCTAGCGCCTGTGAGCGGAAAAACCACCCTCGCAACTTTTCAGCCGGCGAGCCGCCGGCCTCAGCGTCAGGAAGTATGGCGTGATATCAGGTCTCGCGATGTAACAAATTGCTTCACGGCACTGCACACATACGCCCATCCAGGAACCGGCTAACAAGGTAGCAATGGAGTTTTTCACACTGAGCCGTCAAAGAAGAAGCAGAAAGCTAGGAAAGCATTGTCGGAGAAACAGAGAAAGAGGAAACGGTAGACTGACCGAGAGAGGAGTCAGACACAAGTAAACATCGGAGCTGCCAAATATCTATTCTGAAGCTGTAGGGGGAGCTCTATAGAGAAACCTGCCAGCAAAGAGCGAGAAAACAGCAAAGAAATGGCCAAAACCCCCTTTAACATGCTTCTTTAACTATATCGTATTTAAGCCTGCCAACATCTTTCAATTAGAAAAGTACATCTGAGGAGGATGATGGGAATGCCATTAGTTGTTCATGTATTTGGTCATAAACTAATGTTATGACCTGTTTTGACCTGATGATGAGGCTAAAGGAAAATCAGGGCATCACCAAAGTCCATAGGATACATCATCTGGAAACCATGAATGCCTGTACAACAAGTTCAGTCTGTGTTTGTGGAATATAAAAGCCTGAGATAGACTGAAGTCGAAATGATACTTTCTGCATCCCCGAATACATGGTCCACGTGATGTACATTTTTTCATCAGAGGGTATGACCTACAGCAGTTGCATCCCGTAGCAATGCTAGAGTATACGTGTCATTTGATAACAACTAGCTATTGAGCGAGCTGTACCCAGCGTGCCATTCGGTGGTGTAACAGTTAATAGGGGTCCCCTCTCAATACACTACACAGTGTGTACATAACGCAAACCAAATAACCGACAGAGACTCCTTTTGATTTTAGTTAGATGTTGATTTAAACAAATGACATAGCAACGTTTGTCTGGTCCACAGTTCACGGTGGAGTGCGAGTGGCAGAGACAAGAATCTCAGACCGTGTCTGTCCCGGCGCCACATGTTCTGTCCTTCGGTGAGTAGTGTAACTGTTGATGCCGATTCTCTGAAAATTTGTAAAAAAAAAAAACCGCATTCCTTTTTGAGTAACTGTTGGTTTTCCAGGTTTGACTGTCAGCGATGTTTCGGTCAACTCCTCTGGACTTCTTCACACCATCAAGCTGCAAAACTTTGACCAGGTAGCTTTCTTTGTTTCATTAGGGCTTGACACACCAACCCGACAGCCGACCGTCAGGAGGAAAGGCAGTCCGACTGATCAGTCTCCCTGAGTTGGTCCAAAAAGTGCCTCGGAACACACCGAAGCGACGCCGACTTGAGCGTACGTTCTGCGCGTGCGCTAGACATAATACGTCTCCATAACAGCAGGTGCCGCTAATCTGTATTGTCGCCCAAAAAATTTAAACCGGCAGCTGACTGGATGAACGCGTCACGTGGGTCTGGCTGCTCCCGGATTTTACAACCGAGCATGATGGCGGCTCGTTCGGAATACGATCTCATATTTTACGAAGATAGTTCACCAAAATGTGTTTCTGAAAACATTTTAAGCGAGAAATAGGCCATGCAGTTGCTGAATCTCTCTTCATTTCAGATCGACAAAGGTCAGTTTGAAAGATTTTCGTCAGATTTTGAGAGGCTGTTCGTAACGCTAACATAGGTGCACTGATTCGCTAGTCAAGGGCTAGCACTCCACCAATCAGATTGGTCATTGAGTCCGACTGCCCGCCCTCCGACCCAGACTGTCCGACGGCTGATTATCGGCTTGGTGTGTCAGGGCCCTTAGGTGCCTGCTGCACTCAGTTTCTCTGTCCCTACTGTGTCACTACACGTTGAACACCTCTGTGTCTCTAGGTCTACCAGGCTTTCAGAATTAATGTCGCAAGCCAGTGCAAAGTACATAAAGGTAAGTTTGTCTTGTGATACATAGGAAAGCATATGTGCACACATTAAACATGTAATAATGATCTTGTACTGTATGTCTGTCTGCAGATAGACTGCCCAATGTGTACAGAATAAATGTACCGTGGTTTCGAGAGGACTCTTTAACCACAGCCAGGTCAGTTATGGCCGTGTCTGTCTCTAAAGATTAAGACACTTCATTGATCCCACAAGGGGAAATTACGTTTCTGTTGTTACACACAGGCCTGAAATACACACAAAAGCCTATGCCCTCTCCATGCACTCATGGAGAGATGTCAGATTGTCAAGCTGTTTGTTCTTGTTCTGGCAGATATTACATATCATGTTCACTGTTTCTGTCATGACTTGATGTGTCTACCAGTGTGCCATCAGTGACTGAGATCTCAGGGATGCTCCACACCAGTCGTCCAGACAACAGCTCAGGTGTCCTCCTTCAGCTCCACACTGCCCCCAACTGCCAATATAAGGTACTACTCCTCAGCCTTACCCCCCCCATTTTCCACCGGGCGCGTCTGCGCTGCGTTCCTGAGGCGCCGCGGACCCCACGAGCAGTCGCAGCCATTCAAGTCAATGCTTGATATTCCACCAGCCGCGGCACGGCGCGTCCCAGAAGCGTGTGCGAAGCGGCCCGCCAAAGATACGTACCAGGTCTATTTTCACGCGAGCCGTGGGCCGTTTGGACGGTCGGGGAGGAAGTGAAACAGCGAGACTATCCAGTCAATTTACCAAAAGACACCCCCCCTGCCCCAATATCGTATACTGTATGTCTCCTTTACAAAACCATGCACTGCGAGAGATTCATCTTGGAGGTGGAAAAACATAATAGACATCACAGATTTTTTTTTTTTTATTTAAGGACAACACCAGAAAAGAGAAAGCATGTAGGAGTGCTTGGAGTGGAAGGTAGATACTAGCTTAAAGCGTAACTCTCGCCAGAATGCAACCTAGGGTCTTTTTGTGAATGTACCCGAATGTGCTCGTTTAAAAGCATATTTAGGACGGAAGCGCCACTTTTAAGATTTACCGTATTATCGTTTTTCGGCCAAATGGCCTTTTTGAATGGGAGTGCTAGTGGCACTACTATGATAGCATCAAAATCATTATTTTTAAAACACTAAGAAGGCTCGACACAACATGAGACTTTGCTCCAAGTATCACCAGGGGTTCTACACCTTAACGAAAGCATTGACAACATTGTTTGTGTACACAGAGTTCACTAAAAAGGTTTTGAGCAACTCACTGTAGCTGTTGTTCTTCCGGTCGCCGTCTATCGAGCCAGTCAAAAATAGTCGAGGGAGGAGAGTAAAGATGGAAAGCTCCAAAAGCTTAGTTCCATATAAATGCACGGATAATTTATTGTTGTCGTTAGTGAAAAACAATATTGACCTTGTAGTTGAAAAAGGAGCCTCATATAAGAATGACATTTCCTCCTATGGAGTCCGTTCTTTCGCATTCGGAGATCGCCTATTTTGGACTGGGAAAATGGCGGATAGCGTAAACAATGAGCGCTACGGTGAGTTGTTCAAAACCTTTCTTTTTAGTGAACTCTGGGTACACAAACAATGTTGTCAATGCTTTCGTTAAGGTGTAGAGATACTGATGATACTGTGTCGAGCCTTCTTAGTGTTTTACAAATAGCTATTTTGAGGCTAGCATAAAAGTGCCCCTAGCACTCCCATTCAAAAGGCCATTTGACCGAAAAACGAAAATACGGTACATCTTAAAAGTGGCGCTTCCGTCCTAAATATGCTTTTAAACGAAAGTTTGACTCAGGTACATTCACAAAAAGACCCTAGGTTGCATTTTGGCGAGAGTTACGCCTTAATAAACACTTGATTGTTCTGTAAAGTATTTGTAGAGACAATATAATCTGTGAGTCGGGCGAGCAAGACGCTCTGCTTCCAAGACCCTCCCGGTGTGGTGTGGCGTGTTACGGAGGAAGGTACAAAACCGGAACGCAGCACAGCCGGGCTCAGTGGCAAATCTGGGGTTAGCCATTCTACACATCCTGATGACGATTCATCACGACAAACATGGTTTTTATTATCAAAAACATGACATGAAATACATGGTGTTTACCTTGTGATTTTTAACCTCAGGTGTCAATAAGGACTTCATTACCCAGGGTGCTGGGACAGGTACAGCTTTCTTGTCTTTCTTCTTTTCTCTTTGTTTTGTTTAAATGAAAACAGTCTTATTATGGATGCTCTTTATGAACAAACAATGATCCAAACGGGAGAAAGTCCCCAGGTCTGATCTGCTCTCTCCTGTCTGACAGATACTGAGGTTCTGTGGGCCCCTGGTGCCGGTGTACACCGCTGTAACCCTCCTCCTGGCCTGCGGGGGGCAGCTGTCCTCCATCCTGGAGTCAAGGCGAGCGGCAGACATGAGCCAGGTGGTGGGCAAAGGCCTGCAGCCTCATAAAGTCAATCTGCCCGTTTATATTCTGCACATAGTACTTAGGTAGGCTGTTGCATTTTCATTCTTGACTTTGGAAACAGTAGTTTGACAAAAATAATAATCATCGTCTTTTAACTTTTCTTTGAATGTTGTTTTGGAGATTTTATGAAAATCCCTGAATATTCTCAAATCCCACATGATTTGTGTTCTCTTATTAATCGTCCTGTTCCGCCCTCCTCTCAGCTGTAGCTGGTTTCAAGAGATATGGTCAATTCTTTACCTCCCCCCTATGGATGCCCTCCCCCCGACCACCCCCGATGCAACATTTCATGAGAGTGTGGTACCAGTGGAAGAATGGCCCCACCTCCTGTCCCCTCTGCTCTACATCTTGGGGGCAGCTGTGGCATACTGGGGCAGCGCGCTGCTCCGTCTCATTATGCGACTGATCTCACTAATATTAGCTCCCCTACACAGGTATGGTTGGACATTTAAACAACCAGGTATGTGCTTTTGAAACTGTAACTGGATGGTCTTTAGGCACTCTGAACCCCCCCCACATTAATTTTTAACTGTCTCATCAAATATTTAACCGTAGACCTCCTTTTCTATGCAGACCGTCTGTCTCCAGAGACTGTGGCACTGTGCCACTGCGGAGCCAGCTCCTCATCACTCTCGGTCTGACTGTTGTGGGTGGGCTGTCCTGTGGGCCGTTGTCAATCGTTGCTGCCTTTCTGCTCCACCTTTACAGGGTGAGTCTTGGGGACATGGTGATACAGATCATTTTACAGAGTGAACCAGCTTAGATACAGTATTGGCTCTGTTTATCCCTAACTCTGCACACATCTGTCTTTTGTTTGCAATTTGCATGTTCAGGTACTGAGGCTCCAGATGACAGAACGGTCCTTGAGTCACATGTTGAATCTGGTAAGATTTTCCAGGTTGAACTGCGTTGCTCCAATCCCACCGCCAGCACCAACTTGCCAGGTTGATGGTATTATGTAGGGCTGTAAAATTAATCACATTTTTATTGTGATTATGATTTTGGCTCCTAGCGATCACAAAGAACAAAGTAATGTGTAATATGTGTTCTGAATGAAAAAAATAAGTTCAAACGGGAAAAGTATAAGGGGAATTTCACAGTTCAAGGTGTTTTTTCACCTGTTTTTTAACTTCAATAAATGCATCATCTTTCCAAAAGTCACTGAGTAATCATATTAAATAATCGTGATTTCAATACCAAAATAATTGTGACTGTGATTTTTTTTTTCCTCTTCATAATCGAGCAGCACTAGTATAGTGGTTGCTAGTGATGTAAATGCAGAGCCAGGGTTCAGAATCTATTCTAATTTAATTCCAACTGGAAATAAAGAAAGTTTTCCACCATCTCTCCAGGCACCCCGGAAGCGCAAAGAAGTTGAGAATGGCACAGTGGATGCCGAATCCCTGAGCAAGTCTAAAGAATGTAATGGCGCCCCCCTGCTGTCCGAGTGTGCTCTGCAGGAGGTGAGGGACGACCTACAGCTCCACCTCTGCCTATCGGCGCTCTTCACGCTACCCGTCATGCTCCTCGCACCCTCGCTCATCCACTGGATCCGCAACCTGAGGTACAGTATTGAAATGTAGTATGACCAGTCCCTCCAGAAAAACGCGATTATGCGATCGCATAATTTAAGGCATAATCAGCCAAAGTCTGCATATTTATGTGGGGGCCGCACTTTTTCAAATACGCCGCACTTTCCACGCAAAATACGCGGGGCTTGCATGATTTCATAATCCCCGCATTTTCGTTGCAAAAAAGCCACATATATCTTAGCAAAGTTGAAAAATGTTGCGTTTACTTCACACAAGAGCAGCCGTTTCCCCCTGTTGCCATGGGAACGTTATGAAGTGACGTAATTACGCGGCGCGAACATCATCGAAAAGCCGCAAAAGTTCCCGCAATTTCATCGCATAAAATTGCATAAAAGCCCGCATATTCCATCACATTTTTTAAGAAAACGTGCCGCATAATCAAGGATTTCTGCCCGCAACAATCACAAACCCCCCCCCCCCCCGAGGCTGTGTTTATTAGAAAGTGTGCCCCGTAGTCAAGAGTGGTAATTAGTGCTATGCATCTGTTTAGAAAAATGCTAATTTCTACATGTACAAAAACAGAACGGCCACAGCAATCTCCAGTTAAGTACCTGATTTGTCACGACCAATTACACGAGTCCATTGCAATTGTCCGGTTAGACCAGACCACCTGAGGTCCTTCCGTTCCTCCAGGCTGCAGCTCTAGTCTCAAACAGGTGAGAGAGCTGTGATTCGCTGATTCCACACGGAACACTGAAGAGGCCAAGAGAGCTTGCTAATGTCTGGTCTAAGTCTTAGTTTGAGGTTTGAATGGTTGTTGTTTTTTTTTTTTGTTTTTTTTTACTTCATCCAGCAGTGATACAAAAACTATAAATTAGTTTTGTGTTATCTTTGACAAAAGGATAAGGGCAGTTTACATTTTGTCAAACTAGCTGTGCCTTTGGATAAATAGCACAGCAGCCTTTTGCATCTACAGGTGACAATTCTTCTCAGTGAATTCATTTTCAATAACATCTTCCGCACTACTGTGACCTGTCCAGCTACATATTAGTAGAGCTGGGCGATATGGAGAAAATCAAATATCCCGTTATTTTTGACCAAATACCTCGATACCGCTATTGTGGCGATATTGTAGGGTTGACAATTGGTGCTTTCACAAAATATGCACACAATGAGATCAGTTATACTATGTGGGTAAAGGCAAATACAACACAACAGTCTGGTGTGTTCAGAAAATTACATCACTTTACTGTAATGCAGCCTTTAAAAGTTTATCAGTGTTTTAAGCCCCTCAACGTCGTCTTCCAGGCAGAAGTTTACTTATGGTCATTTGCACAAAATAGCAGGATGATATGGCTGAAATCAGTGTCGTTATATTAGTATGATTATTTTTTCAGTATCGCTTTATTACAATATGGAAAATGTATTTTAAAATACACGATGTAATAGCTGATGTGTGATCCGATGGTGAGGAGGTGTACATGGTGAATGGGAGAAGAAATGGGTGTACGTTGTGATCCTCTGCAGGTATTCCACCCAGTTGGATCCTGACCCCTGTTGGCCACACGCTGTGCCTCTAATCATTGTGTACATGCTGCTTATTAACTGCAACACTTTAAAACTCAGCAACAGGTAAGAGCGCACGGTTACCAGCACACAGACCCATTCCCTAACAGATTGATGGTCCTGTCAGAGTTGAGGGGAATTCCACCGTAGTATCCAACTTTTTCTTCATCTCTTTCAGTAAACTCCTGCCTCTGACATCCTGCCTCCCTCTCCCCTTGTCCATCGCCATGGTGACCTTCTCTCCACTCCACCTCTACAGAGTCACCTACTTCCTGTTGGCGGCGCTCGTCCCTCTGGCCTTGTGTTGCGTGCTCTGACGGTATCTGTCTGGTTTCAGTCCACGTCTCTACCATAACAAGCCTTTCTCAAAATTACAGCCGGACTCACTGAAGCTGCCTGAGACTGTTCCAGGAAGACCTTCTCTATCTAGCTGCCATGGAGCAGAGCCATAGACATACATAGCTTGGGGAACTGTCTGCTCAATGTTAGCGCTAAGAGCTCCATGGCAATTACACTATGTTTTAAGATGAGAGGATGTAATGGCCTTGGAACATTTGGTGCAAATATGGCTCCAATGGACTGACCTGAAACCAAGTTTGCCTTACTCTGTATATCTATAGCTCTGCCTTCAAGGAGCAACAACTCCACAACCAGTGAAGCTACTGATACTAGAGATTCTCAACAGGGTGTTACTCTTACAATGTGTGTTCTTTTTGGGTTTTTTGTTGTTTCTAGTGTCTACAGTGGCATTGTTCACTGCGGTCACTACTCTGTAAACTCCTTCACTGCCTGCTGCTTAGCGATGACTTCTAGTTGTGTGTTCTATTTACCTATTGACTGTCGTAGCACTGCTACAAAACCAGTGTCACACATTCGTTCCAGAAGAAAAATCCAAAGTAATGTTGTTGTTTACATTCTGTCATTATCACCCTTTTGCTACGCAACGATGACAAAATGAAAGTTTGCACTGGAAAAGGCTGTAGTGCGTGAACAGGTTCTAATCCCTCTCGTATTTTTTCGAAGAAGAGAATTATGATCTACTCCGTGTTCTCTAAAATACAGCGGTGTAGCCAAACAATGTTTTGAAGGTGTGGGTCAGGCTGCGAGCTGCATTCATTTTAGGGTGGCACATAAATCTGTATCTTGATGAGTCTTTTTTTTTTTTCGTGCCAGGCGCTTGGCTTTCGTGTCACTCCCTCTTATCATTCACTCACTTACTGTAGGCAACGGTGACTGTTACATTTGCAGCAGGCCAGGGGCTAATCTAAAATAAGCACCTAATAGTCTTTTGGCCAGAAATAACAGTAATTTATTTTCCTACTTCCGCCAAGAACTCAAAGGGAAAAGTAACTAGGAATATCAGAAGGATCTTAAATGCATAGTTCGGCATTGTGCGTGTGCAAAAGACTTGTCTCCTATTAAACTAATCAAAACTAGTCCAAATCAACACTCCATGTTTACTTGTTCTCCTGATAAATTCAGGATAATGTGCATTTCCAGAGCACTGCTTCCATCAGTACAGTTCCAGTTTCTCTTAAACAGAAATACTATTCTGAATTATCAATTCGGATTGTTCCTACTTGTATATTCTGTGTGAAACTCAACTGTCAATGAAACTTAAAAACTTCCTGCACATATGTTTCAAATTAAAAGCTTCCCAGTGGGAGATAATCATGGATGGATTATAAGACCTGGATGCAGCGTTCAAGGCGGAGCCCCGTTCATTCCTATGAGAGTTGCGCAACCTGCAAAAAAGAATTCCAAGCCTCCGGGTTTACTACTGTGATATGTGACTATAGACTGTTAATATGATAATATCTTTTTTACAGTCTATGTATGCGACCCAGTGAATACGCCCAGTAGTGTTTGTCCTGCTGGCCCCCACCCGCCCACGAGTTCCCGCTCGGCCCATAGACTTTTCATTGTGGTGACATCACATGTTTTAAAATCGCTTTTTCTCGGCTAGAGGGAAGTTTTTCAAATATTAAAAAGTCCATGGATTAAAAATTCAGAATAGAAAGAGTCATAACTGAGCTTGTTTGCAGTTGGAGGAGTCCTGGCAGCAGTTTTACAGGCGTCTCTTTTACAATGGTGACCTATGTGGAAAACACTTTCTGGGTCGCAGAGGGATTTGTCTTTGCAATACCACCAATGGCTGCTGGACCAAATCGGCAGAAAGGCCTTAGTGGTCCCCTAATACTGTATCTGAAGTCTCTTTTATATAGGCCTTAGTGGTCCTCTAATACTGTATCTGAAGTCTCTTTTATATAGGCCTTAGTGGTCCCCTAATACTGTATCTGAAGTCTCTTTTATATAGGCCTTAGTGGTCCCCTAATACTGTATCTGAAGTCTCTTTTATATAGGCCTTAGTGGTCCTCTAATACTGTATCTGAAGTCTCTTTTATATAGGCCTTAGTGGTCCCCTAATACTGTATCTGAAGTCTCTTTTATATAGACCTTAGTGGTCCCCTAATACTGTATCTGAAGTCTCTTTTATATAGGCCTTAGTGGTCCCCTAATACTGTATCTGAAGTCTCTTTTATATAGACCTTAGTGGTCCTCTAATACTGTATCTGAAGTCTCTTTTATATAGGCCTTAGTGGTCCCCTAATACTGTATCTGAAGTCTCTTTCCCAAAATTCAGCCTTGGTGCAGAATTACAGCCACTAGAGCCAGTCCCACAATGAGCTTTCCTTAGTATGTGCCATTTATGTGTCTGTAGCTTTAAATGCTATTGAGGAGGAGAGAGGGGGGGCAAGGTGGAGGGTGGGGGTGTGGCCTTGACCAACTGTTATGCTTTGCTTGTTTCCAAGCCATGATGTCTCTCTCTCTCTCATGGGCGGGCCAAATTCTCTGGGCGGGTAAAGCAGAGAAAGGGGAGGTAACCTTCCTCCTTATGACATCATAAAGGGAAGATTCCAGATCAGCCCATCTGAGCTTTCATTTTCTCAAAGTCAGAGCAGGATACCCAGGGCTCGGTTTACACCTATCACCATTTCTAGCCACTGGGGGACCATATGCAGGCTGGGGGAACTCATTAATGTTAAAAAACCTCAAAGTGAAATTTTCATTTTCATTTTCTTTTAAATTGAGAAAACGACATAGCAGAAGCAAATTATATTAGTGAATGGAAACCGTATTACTGTACAGTATTTTCTTTCAAAGAAACCTGGTAGTACTGATGGAATGAATGCTGTTGAAATGTACATTATGCTGAACTTACCGTGTGAGTGCAGCCACAAAGTGTCCCCAGTGTGGCGCTGCAGCAATGGTTCAGCCACAAGCAGTGCTGTGTGGAGTGGCTCTTAGCTCTCCTGTAAATCTCATCTCCCTGCCAGCTGTTGCCAAATAAAAAGGAGCACCCCTGCACAGGGCCGAGCTAACAGAAACATTTTAAGCCACGCTGACTCTAAAAGACATGGTAACTACAGTAGTAGTAGTAGGACTAACAGCAGCTCCCTGCTCATTCAGTCTACTGCCAGCAAGAGTAGTGACCTGTCACCAGTGGTGGAATGTAACTAAGTACATTTACTCAAGTACTTTACTTAGTACATATTTGAGGTTCTTGTACTTTACATGTCTTTTCTTTTCATGCCACTTTCTACTTCTACTCCACTACATGTCAGAGAGAAATATTTTTTACTACATTCATCCGACAGCTTTAGTTACTTTACAAATTAAGATTGTTGCACACAGAATACATGCAGTTTATAAAATATGTTTTATTGTAAATTAAACTACCCAACAATATAAACAAGTCCAGCTGAAATGGTTAGCTGATGAAACACTTAGTTGGTTGACAGAACAGTTTGGATCGTTTCCAGTTTCTACAATGGGAGGATGTTTCTGCATTGAGTACTTTTAATACTTTAAGTACATTTTCCCGATGACACATACATACTTTTACCTCAGTAACATTTCCAATGCAGGGATACAGTGTGGTATTAGTACTTTGACTTAAGCAAAGGATCTGAATCCTTCTTCCACCCCTGCCTGTCGCACAGCAACGAGCAGCTGGTATCAGCTGTAGCGTATTAGCCTGCGAGCTAATTCTCTCTGGGATTGGCTGGAGTCGTGTGTGTGAACCAGCTCCGTTGTGTCCTTTCAGACACCCTGGAGTGAGGTCTGAGAGGCAAATTAAGCTCCACTATTACACTAGGGACGCTTTCTGTCGAGGTGTTGTGGAGGTTTTTCTTTATGCTGCTGCGTCATGGCTTAAAAGCTGTGTTTAGCCCAGCCATGTTCGCAGCAGTTGGGGTCTTTTATTAGATTTGTAGGCGTCCTGGTGAGCCATGTGTGCATTACGTGAACAGATCTATGTTGTGTTTTGAGATTTATTGTTTACGGCGTTGAATTACGGTGGATGTAATGAAGGTGATCAACAGGAAAATATTATTCAATGCCAAATTAAAAACGCACATCTGCACTTAATTCTGCAATCAATTCTGAATTGATCACCAAAATAAAACCAAACATTTGATTGAAAAAGTATTGCCCCCACCCCCCCATCATGTCAGTGTGTGGTAAAGTGCCTGTGGCAGCAGTTGCAGAGTCTATGAGTGGGTTTACATGCACACTAGGTCTTTTTGAGTGTCTCAGTTACATATTTTGCTAAAGGACACATCATATCCAAGGGTTACAAAATCTGAATAAATGTGTAGAAAGTTGCATTTGTTTTTACTTGAACATTATAATATTTTCCTGTTGATCAATATGAAAAATATCCCAATTACCTCCGCTGTGCATCAGCGTTTTAAAGCGACGACGCGTGAAAAAGTTCAGAGGGAGGTGAATGCTCTATTGGCACGGCCGTCAAAAGCCAACTTCAGTTCTGTGCCAAATTGGCAGGAATGCACAGGTTGACTGGTTAAATGGGATTACACCGAAAGTTAATGAGGTGTTTGTGAGATAAATATGCTAAACAGACAAATTAGCATCTGGGGATGGGGGACAAATCATAAATATTCATTGAGTTTTTTTTTTACGTTCTGGACACAGTCACATGCTAACACTACAGACCGAGCGAGTCCCTGATGTTCGTAATGACTGTAATCATAATGAGCTCGTTGGTATTTTGATACAGTGCAGCAGAAGGTGTACACTATGTCGTTCTTGGGAAGCTTCGGGCTAGCAAAGTTTAAAAGGCAGATGACTTACTTTTCTTAATGCGTTGGATTGATGTTCAGTGGAGGATAATGGGATCAGTATTGCAGCCGATACAGTTTGGAGAACATTGAGATTGTCTATGCTTTGCACTGCTACTGTATCGCGGTTAATAAGAGAAGTGTCTTGTATTCTTTGGTTACTGTTTATTAAGGCAGCGATAACTATCCAATGGCAGGCGTACAGGTGAATACTCATGGCCAAGGATACCATCACCTTTTTGTCTTACTTTTTTTCTTTTGTTTTTAAAATAACTTTTCATCTAAAACAGATCCAGAACTACTGTCCTTTTGCACGTCTTGAAATTAAAACAGAAATCTTTTTTGAGTGTTTTTTTGCTTGAATATGTAACAACTCTTCCAGATTATAACCTTTTAGGAGCAATTTAGAAGACGAGGCTGGAGTTGTTCTCTATTTTTCATACGGTCAACAAAATGTGTTATTTTGTTTGAGTACTTGTTCCCCAAGCCTGTTGCTTCCTTCTGATGATGTACATAAACGTTTAAAAACTACTCACTTCATTTTTTTTTTTTTTTTTAAGAGGCTCAGTAATTTCACAGTTGTAGTTTTTACTAAACGTAACAGATGGAAATAGTGCATTGGTTGGGGACTATTTTCAGCTGTGGATTAATACACATTTGGTGTTGTAGTGAGTATTTCCAGCAGCAGGAGTGTGTGTGTGTGTGTGTGTGTGTGTGTGTGTGTGTGTGTGTGTGTGTGTGTGTGTGTGTGTGTGTGTGTGTGTGTGTGTGTGTGTGTGTGTGTGTGTGTGTGTGTGTGTGTGTGTGTGTGTGTGTGTGTGTGTGTGTGTTTTTTCATGGTGATCAAGGAACATGTCAGCCAATACAACAGTGTTTGTCAGTCATTAATGGCTTAGTAATGTGTTTTGAACAGTTGTTGGACTACATGGAGCCCTACGGCACAGAGAAAGAAGATATACTGTATCAGGCTTTGGATACACACACACAATCCTTGTTAGTAGGATCTATTCGTTGTTGGTTTGGGTCTTTTCATTTGATTTGTTGACAGAAAGAGAACTCTAGATTATCACCAGACTTCTCTTTTAACGAAAAGTCTTATAAGAAGAGGATGTGATATTTGATATTTGATATTTTGAAGCTTTTGGATTTCTGTTTCTGCCACAGTTGCTCCACACCATCATTCTGATTGCTGGGATCAACTGTTCCCTGTGTGGTGTGGTGTGTTTGAGTGTGGCGTGTTGTTATGGCATGTAGGCCTAACATTTGGTTGCTTGTCTTGACTGTTGCGCTCACTCTGACACCCCTTAGCCATGACTACGTTTTCATGAATCAGTGTGATTCAGAAAAACTTCCAACTTGGAATTACTTCAAAAATATATGAAATCCAACTAATAATGACTAGTGATTTACAGTATGGGGGTTACATGCCAGGTGATGGGACATCGGTCTCCCACAGCTGGACCAGAGTTTGATTTAACACCTTTTCATACTTAATGCCTCTTTGTGTTGAACCTGGTGTCTTATTGCTTTGTCTTGACATCCTCCTGCTGTTGCTCACACCGCCTCATGTCAGTGAAGCAGCTGCTGTGCCTTTCTGCTTCCTCGCGTATGCAGCAGAGCATCTGTTTCACACCTGCCTGTCAGTTAAAAACCATTCAGCAGTGTCGTGGCTAAACGATTAAAAAATCAAAGGCCTACAGTGATTGTAAGTGTACTTCACTGGTTCTGTGTGAATAGGTTTACTCACAAAAACATGTCTCCAACACTGAGATTACTACGATTTTACACTAGCGTGACTTTATAACTGATCCTAAAGATAAGGTTATTAGGGACCAGTCACTCTTGCCCCTCAAGCAAGCATACAATCAAACGTCGGCATGCTCTGCGCAGATACCGCTGTGTGTTCCCAATGTGAACGTACCAGCACCGAATGTCTTTTACGTGGGTTTGAAATTTATACAAGTACTAGTGATGTAAGTGATCAGCTTTTTCTTTGCACTTGTCTGTTTGGTGCAGTTTTAGTGCTTTGAGATGCACATCGTCTGCCTCCTTGTGAATTGGTGGCATTCCACTACTTTGTAGAAGAAGTTAGTAGAGATGAGAGCTGTGTTTTCTATAAATATTAATGTCATTTATATTCTATCGGTGTTCACTGTGATCATGTTGTAGTTCCAGATTTACACATGATGGGGTTTCTTTCCAAATCGGAAAAATCATCACTTGGGAAGGGGGGAAAAAATGACATTACCTCAGACAAAATGATGTTTTGGAAGATTAGAAGTTTAAAAAATGAGGGAATGTTTTGTGTGTTTTGCCTCTGGTCTAAAATCGGAATAAGTCACATTTTAGAGTAGGAGAGAAACTCAGCTCCTTGAATATGTCCACAATTTGGTTGAAAACTTCGGACTTCTACATTTCATAAAGTCCGGCAAAAACAAACTGTGGTGTTGCTGTGGTGTCTATATGTCAATTAATTGTTTCTGACCCATTTGGCAACATAGTTTGAATTCGGACAAAGGGATCTTTTACAACAAGTGAAAACATTTCTTTTTATGTATATTTATATGATATATTATTTATATTAAAATGCTTCTGGGTGTACGGAAAGATACATTTGATTTGTGGAAATGGTAAAGTAGGTGATACCTCAGACCATTTATTGGTATCTTGTTATTTTATTATCTTGTCAATCAAATGTACATTATGCGGGATATAGCATCATCAAAAAACATCAAATATCCTACAGACTGACGTCAGACAAATAGAGATTTCTCCCTTCTTTATGTGAGCTTACTTTTCTTGTTCCTCAAGCTTTTTAGCATTTGAACCAAAGCCCACTAAAGAAAACTCTTATCATCTGCTCCACTCACTTGGATTGACTGTAAACATCCACTTGGCAAATGCTATACAGCTGTTAAGGTGAAAACAAAGAATAGGCTCTCAGCTCAACTTTCTAAAAAAAAATGAGTTGCTCATTCAAACAAAAATTCCCCTTTTAGAAACCAGATAGTGTTTGCACTTTTAGGAAGTGTGTTCCAATAATGAATCGGCAGGTCATGAACACGCGCCAATGTTCCAAGCACGTACGTCTGGCATTAAGGTAGACTGTAGTACCACAGTAAGACATGACGGTTACACTTTACTTGAAGGTATCTACATAAGTCATGAACGTGTCATAACCATCATAAACAAGTCATAAACGTTTATGACATAACACTTCTTTTAATAAGTGTCATTCGGTTTTTGTCCTGACAAGTTAAGCTACTTACACACAGACCAGACGGCCGACCCTCGGCAGAAAAGGCAGTGTGACTGATCAGTCTCCCCGAGTTGGTCCAAAAAGTGCCTCAGAACACACCAAAGCGACGAGACGTAATACATCTCCATAACAGCAGGCGGCGCTAATCTGTATTGTCGCCCAAAAATGAAAACCGGCAGCTGATTGGACGAACGCATCACGTGGGTTTTGTTTCTCCGGAAATTCAAAGACAGACTGTCATGGCTGCTTGTTCAGAATACGATCTCATATTGTACTAAAATAGTTCACCGAAACGTGTTTCTGAAAACATTTTAATAGAGAAATAGGCCATACAGTTGCTGAATCTGTCTTCATTTCAGATCAACAAAGGTCAGTTTAAAAGATTTTCCTCAGATTTTGAGAGACTCTAGTCACACTCATTCCGCTCCCCGTTTCCGCGGTAGCTCTCCACCAATCAGATGGGTCATTTGAGTCAGACTGCCGGCAGTGCCCGCCCCGCCGATTATACATGTCAAATCAGCCAAAATGAAGGCTGACAGCCCCTCGGACGGACGACGGCACGGAACACACCAAACAGACTCCAGTCACTGACCTCGCCAGACTGTCCAACGGCCGATTATCGGCTCGGTGTGTCACTGCCTTTATGGTTAGGGTTAGGGTTAGGTAGGGTTCATGTGTCATGACAGTGTCATGTCACTCTTATGTA